>NC_056627.2:329829609-330129609 GCF_002870075.4 Lactuca sativa | reverse complement strand
ATCAGAAAGAATTGAATATGAGGCAACGACGTTGGCTGAAATTACTCAAGGAGTACGACTGTGAGATACTTTACCACCCTGGTAAAGCGAATATCATTGCCGATGCTCTAAGTCGAAAAGTCAATCTTGAAAGAAAAAGGCCAAGAGCGTTGAGAATAGAAGTTGTCTCGACAATCGTGGAAAGTATCAAGAAAGTTCAAGAAGAAGCTTTAGAGAAGAATGACCGAAAAGAAGAACGTTTGGTCAAAACATTGGTGTTAGGTACAAATAACCAAGGATTGAAGGTATTCCAAGATAGGATTTAGATACCTAAGATGGGAGGAGTAGGAGATCTTCTGATGGAAGAAGCTCACAAGACCATGTACTCAATTCATCCCGACAACACTAAAATGTATAGGGACCTAAAACCCTACTACTGGTGGCCGATGCTGAAGCTTGATGTTGCGAAGTATGTGGCCGAGTGTGTAACTTGTGCGAGTGTTAAGGCACAACATCAGAAACCGTATGAGAGTTTAGAACCTTTACTTGTACCCATGGGTAAATGGGAAGACATCACCATGGATTTTGTGACTAAACTGCCCAGGACGAAGAACGGTCACGACATGATTTGGGTGGTCGTGGATCGTTTCATTAAGAGTGCACACTTCAGAGCAGCCAACGAGAGGTGGTCTACGGATAAGCTTGCAAATGCTTACATGAAGTAGGTAGTAAGACTTCACGGTGTTCCTCTTACGATTGTATCGTATCGTGATATTCGTTTCACGTCAAGATTGTGGAGAAGTCTACAAGAGAAATTGGGTACGAAGTTGTGTTTGAGTACAACTTACCATCCGTAGAGTGATGGACAGAGCGAAAGAACGATTCAAACACTAGAAGATATGATAAGATCATGTGCCCTGGAATTCCAAGGTAATTGGGACGAGCACTTACCTCTGGTAGAATTTTCCTACAACAATAGTTTCCACTCGAGCATCAAGATGGCACCTTATCAAGCTTTGTACAGACAGAAGTGTCGTTCGCCATTTTGTTGGCTTGAGGATGGAGAAAAGTAGTTTATGGGCCCAGAGATAGTCCATAAGACTACTGAGAAGCTGAAGGTGATTAGGGCAGCTCAGGATCGTCAAAAGAGCTATGCTAACAAGAAAAGATGACCAATGACTTTTGAAGTTGGAGATTCGGTTTTGCTTAAAGTCTCACTGTGGAAGGGTCTTATAAGATTTGGGAAATGAGGAAAGTTGAGTCCATGGTTTATTGGACCGTTCAAAATTCTTAAGAGGATTGGGAACGAAGCTTACAAGCTCGAATTACCCGAAGAACTAGATGGTATTCATAACACCTTGCATGTGTGTTATTTGAGGAAGTTAATAGGAGAAGTTCCTGACATAATACCAATCTCAGAGTTAAGGAAGGCTGAGAATAAGAGGCTAATCGAAGAGCCCGGGGCAATCGTTGACCATAAGAATAAGAAGTTACGACGTAAGATGGTCGATTTAGTGCTTGTCTGTTGGAAACATACGAATAGGCCGAATCTCACCTCGAAAAAACATGGGAAGATGTAATAGTTGATGTGTGATAAAATAAAATAATGAGAGGCCTCGATGTCATTGATGATGTAGTCATCTAGCAGAGTATAGATGACGACCACAAACTATTCTAGACAGTCCAGTGGAACGGTAGCAGGCTCGCAACTTGTAGGTCTTTATTTGAACTATGTGCTCACCAGCAGTACTACACCCCCACATGGTTGCCTTATTTGACATAAATTGTTGAGGAATCCCCGAAGCAGTGTTGTCACCCCGATGAAAGTCCTTAAACTAGGTCGATTGTGTTAGATGTTTTAGGGACGTAAAGTGAGGATAACGAGAACAGGTAATCAGGTTTGTTTGGTTTGATAAAGTTAATAAACTTATTTATTGTGGGTTGAAAACCCTATGTGCTCATCAGGCTCCTAAGCCTGACCACTCAGTTTCTTGTATACAAGTAGTGGCACTCAAGCATAGATGTGATGTTTGGATGAGGGATTACGGATTATAGGCCTGTAGATATGAATAAATGTTGTAAGGCTTATATTGTACTGTTTATGCTTTTGATCTGTATCGAACATGACATCCCGTGGTTTTTAATGAAATAATTTCTTCATAAATGCTTTGATAAATATTTATCATATTTTATTTTGGGAACAAATTCTGCAACACTTTTGTTTAAAATGTTACTTTGATTTTCAAACAAAGCATAAACAAAATCGGTCTTGTCTGGCCATGAAAATGGGGATTTCATAGAAGATCAAGTTTTGATTTGCTTTTAGGTTGAGGATTAAGGACTGATCCACGTTTTCTACAACTAAAGGAATCTCTGAAGAAGCTGCCATTGAAGCTTGATGAAGAAGATGATGAACAGTAGAGACTATAATCGTCAGAGGATTTGATTGCTTTTTGAGAGTAGTAATTAATTAATGAAGCATCGAAATCCTTTTATACGAAGTAGTAGGTGAGAGAAATCGGTTGATCGGTTGCATCGGTTACTGAAAAGGCGCCTAACAAGGCACGACTGATAGGTGTTGTAAGTGTCAGGTGGCATGAAATCAACGTTGTTTCAAATGCTCACGATCTTATTCGTTAAGATGCTACGTCAATTAAGTGCTTTCACAGTTGATTCATTTATGAATGTTCGCAGTGATTAATCATCAACGTGTCTGCGAAACTAAAAGTAAATATAAGTACCACGAACCATACTTTGGAAAATCACAAGGATCTTTATGCGAGAGTGTGCCAAATATAAAGAAATAAATCAAACTTTTGTGGGATATTAGTGATGTCTTATAAAGACATAAAGCAGTGGATCCTGAGAAACGATCTCTTCCTTTGGAGTCAAGAGAAACTTTAAAGTGTCTGTGTGGTTTCCCGTTGAATTACAATCACATGTTTGTTGAGAAACAGTGAAAGACATCTTTTGATTAAGCTTTAAGGGGTGGTTTTATCTTCAACCAAAGTACGGAACTTGATATAAGTCCGAAGGTTCGGATGAAGTACTTGTCTTACCGGTGTAGCCATAAAAATAAGTATGTTTTGGAATTATATTGAAGTGACTAGGATGAGTATAGAAATCTCAAGAAAAATAAAAAATGGATCTATTGGGAAGAAACATCTTAGGTCTAGAACGTCTCATTAAGATCACACTAAAAGAAAAAGAGATTTCCTGGTATTGAACATGAAAGTGGACATTCGTTAATTCCAAGGTGAAATATCTAGAACATTTATATTATTCACCGTCAATTTGTATGCATGTGTTGGATTTTGGGTTTCACTCAATTTGTCGTTATAACGAATTTAAGATCATGAACACAAAATTGGTTGTAACCATAAACCTCAGTGGTAACTTCTGAGAGTCTCAAGGGTTACATTTGTGAATGTGAAATTTGATGGAGAAATGGTATGAGGTGGTTCAAAAGAAAGAATGTACCTCTGCTATGAGAAAGTGACAAAGCAAGTAACTCTTAACTCAATGTGAGAAGAGTCAGGTAGCTCTTGACTTATGTGAATAAACAGCCTTATTAGTAATTGATATGCAACATAGAAATTCTTTGAGGACTTGGTGTTATCGATTCAATAAGGCTTTTACATAGAAATTCTTTGAGGATTTGGTCGACATGCAACTAGGCCTGGCAATCGTGTCGTGTTCGGGTTGGCGTGTCGTAGGTTGGCGGGTCAAAATATGCCAACCCAAACACGACCCATTTAAATATACAGGTCACGGGTTGGCGGGTCACGGGTTGGTAGGTTTGGAACATGAAGCCATATATGACCCACTAACCCATTTATTTATACGGGTTCACAAGTTGGCGGGTTCGTGGGTCAGATTTGGGTTCATGGGTCCGAAGTTTAGATATTTAAGTCTTAAACATCCAAATGAAAATTAAAAACATTCATATAAACATGTTACAGACTTAGCCTTATAGGTTACGACATATGACATTAGACCATCCACCACGAGTCATAATATCAAAACAGTCAAATAGCTATGAATAAATGGTATATATTATGTAATACTTATTGAATATTAATACTTGATACATAAATACATTTAAAAATAATTTTTTTTTATTAAGAGTATAAACGGGTTGGCGAGTCAACCCGTTTATTTTTTTAGAAACCCATATATGACCCGTTTAATAAACGGGTTAGCGGGTTGGCGGGTTGGTGGGTTGAAAAACTCAACCCAAACCCATTTATTTCGTGTCGTGTCGTGGGTCGTGTCGCATGTCGTGTCGAGAATTGCCAGCCTTACATGCAACATCATGCTTCTAGGGACAATTAACTAGTGCAAGGTTTCGAAATTTATACCTGCCCCATCATTCGTAATTGATATCACCAAGATGTTTGCCTTAAAACCTACTCAATTAACTGATATTTTTGGTATTTTATAATTTTATGATAGAAATAAATGATGAAAATAAAGAAAATAATTTTGTATTTTGTTTTTCTGAAAAAGAAATAAAAACAGAAAGAAATAAAATATTTTTGGATTTTTGATTTAAATGAAAACACAAAGAATTAAAATATTTTTGGATTTTTGATATTTCTCAAAAGAAAAGTAAATAAAAACAGAAAGAAATAAAAAGAAATATATAAAAATTATAAAGGATACGAATGGTTCCAAACCACGAATGAACAGTGTACTACAAGTCACTACGAACATTTGCATCAATCCGCAGTGTGAACAGTTGGTTGCGAGTTAATGCAAGCGTTCGCACTGATTCACAGGACAAAAAGATGACTGTGAGTTACTGCGAGCATTTGCACCAATTCGCAACAAAAAGATGATTGTGAGCTATTGCGAGCATTCACACTAATTCGCCGGCCAATCAAACACTTCTAACTGCGAAGGTGGTTTCGGAACGGATTCAGCCTCTATCGTTCCTATGCCTTGAAGAACGCGATTGAAGGGTCGTTCAGGTAAGGATTTCGTGAAGATGTCGTCTAACTGATCAGCGGATCTTATAAAGTGTATCTCGACATTTCCATTTTCCAAATGATCTTTGATGAAGTGATACCTAAGTGCAATGTGTTTCATCTTTGAATGTTGCACTAGGTTGTGACAAATGCGAATGGTGCTTTCCAAATCGCAATATAAGGATTCGTTTCATGTTGATGCCATAGTCACGAAGTTGACTTTGAATCCAGATAACTTGTGAAGTGCAAGATGCAACGACTATGTACTCTACTTCAACAGTCGATAGGGATATGCAACTATGCTTTTTAGATTACCAACTCATGAGTTTTCCATCAAGAAATTGGCATCCTCTCGTTGTAATTTTTCTATCTAGACCACAACCTCCAAGATCAGCATCCGAAAAGGTTTGCACAAAGAAACCTGAACTAGAAGGGTACCATATTCTCAATGAGGATGTTCGCTTGAGATACCTGAAGATGTTCTTAACAGCTGTCATGTGAGGTTCGCGAGGATTAGCTTGGAACCTAACACAATAGCAAATAAAAAACATGATATCTGGACGTCTAGCTGTTAGATACATCAATGACCCTATCATCTGACGATAAAGAGTCATATCGACAGCTGGTTTATCCAGAGATGGTGTTAGTTTCGTTCCGAATGTCATTGGAACCTTCACATTTGAATCTCCCACCATTCCAAACTTGGAGAGTAAGGTCTTTGTGTAAGCCTCCTGATTGATAAAGATCCCTTCCTGACTCTGTCTTTTATTTAATCCAAGAAAAAAAATTAATCGGAACCATAGAGCTCATCTCAAATTTAGTTTCCATCACCTTTCGGAACTCAACTGTTAAGCTGGGGTTAGTTGATGCAAAGATGATGTCATCAACATAAATTTAGACGATCATAAAATGGTCACCGTCTTTCTTGCGAAAGAAGGTTGGTTCAACTGTTCCCTGTTTAAATTTAGCCTATTTTTAAAAACGAGTTAGAGTTTCGTATTGGGCTCTTAGAGCTTGCTTTAGACCGTAAAATGCCTTGTCCAGAATGTATCAGTGGTTCAGCTACTTTTTCATTTATGAACCCTGGTGGTTGTTCCACATACACTGTTTCTTCAAGTTCCCCTTTTAGGAATGCACACTTGATGTCCATTTGATAAACTTCAAAGTTCTTGTGTGCTGCGTATGCTAGAAAGATGCGAACAGATTCTAACCTTGCAAATGGTGCGAAGGTTTCTTCGTAGTCAATGCCTTCTTCCTGACATTATCCCTTTACCAATAGTCTCGCCTTTTTTCTTATCACACTACCTTCCTTATCCATCTTGTTGAAAAATAAACATTTAAGACCAACAACGGATGCATCCTTTGGAGTGGGAATAAGTCTCCAAACCTTGTTTCGTTCGAATTCATTGAGCTCCTCCTGCATTACTTGTACCCAATCAGAGTGATCAAGAGAAATTTGAACCTTTTTAGGTTCAATTTTGGAGATAAATAAATTGAACATGCAAAATTACACTTTAGAGAATAGTGCAGTTTGCTTTGCCTTTTGTTGAGCTCTCTTAAGAACACCTGAAGACGAATATCCAATGACTTGAGTTTTCGGATGATCTATAGTCCATTTAGCCAATGGAGGGTAATTTGGATCATATGTTGGATCTAATTCTGCATTCACTTCTTCAAACTCTGATTGTACATCCGAATCATCATTTGCATTTCCATTCCCCCCCCCCTCCAATGATGTATAAATATCATCTTCTAAATTCGGATTCTCCCCTGGAAAGGTGACACTAAGCTGAGTTCAGGGGTTTTGTTCTCCCCCTGAACAGGTGTATCAGATGAGGAGGTTGAAGTAGAACCCTCCCCCTCGATGTAACATTCGCATATGTAGGTTGAATTGGAACTTCAGGATCTTTCGTAGTGGTGTGTTCCTGTTCCATTTCTTTCGCAACATCGTCAATGATTTTCGTCATTTAGTCTTCCTTGTTGTCGACTGCTTTGGACTCTGAGGAGATTGCCTTTTCTGGCTCATTGAATAAGTTTAGGAACTCCTCATATAGGTTGAAGTGTGGGATGGTAGCAGGATTCGGTTTAGGGAAGATCTCTTGTGCTGGACTGTGATTCTTCTGAAACTTCTTCATGTAATTATTGTCGAAGGTGACATAGTAGGTATCCTCAATCCTTTTAGACCTTTTGTTGAGAACCCTATATGCTTTGGAAGTTAAATAATACCCCAGGAAGATCTCTTCGTCAGCGTTCACATCAAATTTGTTCTTTTGTTCCTTCGAGTTAAAGATAAAGCACCTGGAACCAAAAACATGGAAAAATTTGACATTAGGCTTTCGATTGTTTATGAATTCGTATGGGGTGACAGATAATCGCTTATTGAGGATGGGTTGGTTTTAGGTAAAGCAAGCAGTTCCAATCGCATCCGACCAGAAGTAAAGTGGCAGACTTGCGAATGACAACATGGTTCTCGTAGCTTCACACACCGAGAAATTTTGTCTTTCAACTACTCCGTTTTGTTGAGGAGTATAAGGAGCTGAATGCTTCAAATGCTTGGATTTTGAATTCCAGACCGTTGTCACTGTGAACGTTACGAACCAGATTTCGTAGTTGAAGCTCTATCTGCTTTATGAAGTCCTTAAGCTTAGGAGCGGCTTCTGATTTCTGTTTAAGAAAATGTAACAAATTGAATCTGGAAAAATCATCTACAGTAACGAGAATATATCTATTACCACCAATGCTTTCAATTGCAGAAGGACCACAAAGGTCTATATGCAAGAGTTCAAGTGGTTCAATGACTTTCATGTTCACAATCGTTGGATGACTCTCCCTGCTCTGTATTCCCATTTCGCAGGCTACACAAAGATGCTCTTTGTCAAATTTTAGGAGTGGTAAACCTCGCACATGATTACCAAGAACAATCTTGTTGATATCTTTAAAATTGAGATGCGAGTGTCTCATGTGCCATATCCAACTGTCATCAGTAGAAGCTTTCGCAAGTAAGCAAATTGTTGGCTTCCCTTTGATGGGATTCAGATTCAGCGGATCAATTTCGACTTTGCGTTTTGATTTCAAGAGCACAGTTTTGGACTTCTTTTCGATTATCTCCGATCCTTCATCGTCAAATGAAACTTTCAGTCCAGTCTCCACCACCAACTGCGAAACACTAATGAGGTTGTATGGCAGTCCTTCCATGTACACGACCTTGCAAATTGAAAACTCTCCATTGGTTACCGTCCCATAACCTTTGATTTCACCAAGTGAATTGTTGCCGTATTTCAATCTACCTCCATCCATTAGTGCGCTAAACTCTCGATTTCCTCCTTCCTACCTGTCATGTGACACGAATAGCTACTATTGATGTACCATTCAGAGTCAAACTGCTTGTCACGTATTACCTACGAAAGTTAAGCAAATTTAGGAACCCAAAGTTGTTTGGGCCCTCGTGCGTTTTTCACAGGAAAATAAATAGTCGGATCAACCAGATAAGTTCGTTTTATTAAGGTTGTTTTATATTTCTTTGTGATTTGAAAAACAGTAATCCTATTGTATTTTGAGTTCGTATCCTTGAAGAATAGATTCTTTTGTTTATTTTGGATTTGTTGTTTAACAATATTCTTCTCAACTATCTTAGGATTAGCTTCGGATCTTTTGAGAGGAACTTTAGGCTCCGAAACTATTTTTCCATTGCCTTTGACATCACGCGAAGTCTTGGCTGAATGCGAAGCATTTATATTAGGATAAAAGTGAGAGTTGGTTTTATGCACAAGTTTCGCATGATTTGGAAAGAATGGTTTTTGAAAAACTTTTTGATTCGATACCTATAGAGCATGATTTTGTTGAAAATTCTTAAGTTTCGCAGATGAAGAGACTTTCGCATTTGGATTGAGTTTTTCTCTATGAATGAAGTTGGGATTCTTAGACTGCCAGAACTGCTTTCTTTCCTTGAGATTTTTGTTGTATCTAGCATTCCTTTTGAATTTTAGTGTTGTGAACTGCTAAGAGGATTTTTGAATACTAGCCCTAGGTTTTGGCTTTCCGGTTAGGGTTTTGGTCCGAACAGACGTTGTGTCAGTTGGAACATTCTTAGTTCCAATTGGACTTCCCTTTTCGTAGCTTGAGTTGACTTTGTTTAGGGGTTCTGCTACGTATCAGCTCTTTGTTTTCCATGTGGTCATTTCAGATAGACATTTGGTTTTGTCTGCATTGTCAATTGGAGCAGACGAGAAGAACTCATCACAGCCATCTTTGTTATCATCTTCGACCACGGACGTTAATTCAACTGTTTAATTTTGGTTTAGTACTTTAGTTATAAAAACTTGGTTAGGAACATTTTGAACTATTGGGAAAACAGTTGCTTTGGCTTTTAAAACTTTAGATTTGTTTTCAGAGACACATGCGAACTCCACTAAATTTTCAGAAATTAGGACATTCGTAGATACAGGTTCATTTTTAACAAACTCAGAGCAGTCAACCTCATCCTCCACAGTGATTTCACTTATATCACTTTCATCGTCGAATTCAGAAATGTTTTCAACATCAAGTTTATTTTCTGAATTTAACTTGGTTCTTAACGGGTCAAACTTCTGTACAGTTTCAGATTTAATTTGCTCTTTGTCTTTTTCAACTAAAAGCTATTTAAGCATGTTTTTGTGATCTTTGGACTTTATGAAAGATTCAATTTTGTCCAGTCCTACTCTATATGCATCTGAGGTTTCGTCTGATGAGGCGATGGATTCGCACCTATAACACTCTATGTCGATTTCGTCCTCTTTCAACTCAATAAAGGGAAAAATCATCTTGTGAATTTTCTTTCCTATTTCATAATTTAGATGCAACTGATTAATATTGAAATAAAGTCTTTTGGCAATCAAACAAAATATATTACACTATTTTAAAAGACTTAAATGATCTCTCTGCAAATAAATTGACTCATCCCCAGACTTAGACAAATCAGACTCCAACTTTTCAATCCACATGCGTCTCTCTTCACTTTTTGACGATACCCTGCCTAGTTGATCGGTTAAGTTAGAATTTGTTAAGCGAGTTTGTTTTAAACTATCACCGAATCTTGAAAATGTGTATTTTAAGTCGTTCAATTCAATTTCATATCTAGAAACATGTATTTTCAAAGATTCAAGAATGGAGTTTACCTTGTTGATCACCTGGTCGCACTCGCTTATCCGTTCAAGAACTGATTTCGCTGCGAAACAACTATTGATGCAATGTCCACCATCAGTTGCATAGCCTTTCATCTCTAACACTTCACTTGTAACCATCAAACACCTTCCATGAAGCTGCGAAACTTCAACCTTCGCAACGAAGCTCCTTCCATGAGTTGGTTTACGAACCTCTTCATCTTTAGACTCTGCCAAACTCATCTTTAGCTTCGTTTTCCTGCACAATCAAAGCAGACATGTAGTTATCGGTGTTCTTCTTCTTTTTGATCCCCTCCAGCTTTCATAGATAATAAGCTTCATCATCCTCTCCCTCTTTCTTCTCGTTCAATCTTCTTAACATGCATTCCTTGGCCAAATGGTTCTTTCCTTAACAGTAATTACAATCATAGCCAGAGTCCCCTATAAGCTTTTAATCCTTCTTCGCTTCTTCTTTCTGATATTTATTCACACTCTCCTCCTTTACCTTTTTAGAGCTATAAATGCCTTGTCAGTTTCGGTTCTTGTTATGAACGAAGTTCTTCTTTGCGAATCTCTTTAGATTAGATACCATCAAAGCAAATTCCTCCTTAGAAAGTTCACAATCGAAGAGATCAGACTCCAAACCATCACCATCTACAGTCTAGGGATCCCAGAAACTATATTCCTTTCTTTCATCACTTCATCTTCATGTGACCTCAATATTCTAACTAGCTTCGCCAACGTGCAGTCTTGAACTGCTCGTGCGCTTTTACAGTCGAAACGACAACCTTCGATTCAGATCTCATCCTGTTCATGAACGTGACCTTTTGCTCGATTAATTCACGTCCAATCTTGTGCTTCATCATCCTACTAAGAAGATGATTATAGTGATTGAAAGTTTGATCCATGATTTCTTTAGGATTTTGTACAAATGCTCCACACTCTGAAAGCAGTAGAGTCTAAGTGGAATGCTCAAGATCAACATCAGTTGAATATATTTCTTTAAGCCTATCCTAAATGGCTTTTGTTGGCCGTATGAACTAACCAAACGAAAAGTGTATGGTGGCAAACCAAACCTGGTGATTCTTATTGCTTTAACGTTGCTTCTCAGCCTATCCTTCTCATCTTGTGATATGTCTTTAACATTAATAAGAAGCTTGTTATAGTCAGCTTGAGTTTTGATTTCTCTTCTTGTTCCTGTATGAGTAAACGGTTGGACAGTAATGGCTTCCCATATCAAATAGCCATTGTATTCAAGCCCAAGGACGTAGTCTTCAAAATGCAATTCCCACACTTCATAATCATTGGGAAAAAGAATGGGAATTCTGGTTGTAGATCAAATGTTGCTCAAAAGATTTATTGAGTTAACTTGAGAATCGTCTGACATGTTTAGAGATCGATAAAACCTGTATGAATCAGATGTGTAAACTAAATGGTTTTTGGGTAATATAAAGATCAAAGATCAGCGTCGATAACAATGGTGATGGCTGAACAAGATCCAATAATAGCGGAAACCCTAAAAACTCTTTCGATATAAGAGATGTGTATAGATTACACAGTCTCCTGCTCTGATACCAATTGATGAGTTGAAAACACCTAAGATCGATTAGATTCAAACAAGTAAAAGCAATCAAACACAGAATATGAATCAAGAATGTGTCGAATGATTATAAATTACAGCCTTAGAAGAGCTCGATAAAGAACTGCTACTGTAGAGGTGTGTAGGGTTTACAATGACACAATTAACAAATAAACGATGCATGCATGCACCTTAAATAGTAAAACCCTAATCATTAATCACGGGTAGACAGACCCAACCCGGATACACAAAAGACTAAGTAAAAAGGCACAAAAGACGCAACACTAAATACTCAACAATTTTCAAAATACTAAAGGAGGATGTGATGTGTACGATCTATCGGAGCCATTAAGTAGACCCCAAAATACCATATTATTATTTGATATGGTGATATGTTAGAACAACATGCTAGTGATAGGCTAGGGATATTCAGGAATTGCATGATAGAATTGCTTGTTTATATGATGCCTGATAGCCTAGGTCCTTTCTTTTATGAAATTAACTTCATTACTGTAGTTGCTTAGTGTATGCATCATGGTTATATAAAACTAAGATCTTATAGCCTGAGAATGTTTGGTTTGGCCTTATTTCTTGTTCTTGTTTGATGAAGGGATTAGGGTAGGATTAGTCATTCGAATGTCTATCGGGTCCAGTGTTATGTATGACTAGCATACATGAGTGCTGCAGGTTTGGTGGAAGTTTCATGGATGAGTCGTGAGGGGTCAGTCGGCCTATAGTGAGATATTTAGCCTTTCCTCTAGGAGTGAGGATTGAGTCTTCGTCTATGCTTATGAGTATTGATAGGGTGTTGTGATGATCCTTGAGACAAACACGGGTAGGTGTTCAAGGTAGTATGGGCCCGTACTACTGAAAGCATATGACCCGTGTGAGTAGCAAGGAAGTCACAACCCCTAGGGATTTGTCGGTGACGAAGATCAGCTAGATGTTTACTGAGAGGGCCATGTTTTTCCCTGAGTTTTCTTTGGAGCAGGCTCAGATGACTCGTTACTTGAGCATGCTCAAGACGAATACTCGGCAGTTTATTTCTACCCAACGGTGTGATACTTTGTTGGAGTTACAGGAGGCCGCTAGGCGGCGTGAGCTTGAGATAGAGCTTCAGTTGAGAGAGCGAAGGCAGGCCCTGATGCAGCCGCAGCCTACGAAAAAGTGGTTTAAGACCACTGATGACAGATCTACGGGTCGGAAGGGCCGCACTTGTAGCAAGTGCGGCAAGGCGCATGAGGGTACTTGTCGGTCATCTTTTAGGTGCCACAATTGTGGCCGGCAGGGTCACATGGCTAGGGATTGCTGCTAGCAGGTTCTAGCACTTAGTTCCAGGATTTGCTATCATTACGACCAACTTGATTGTGATTGTTTTATGGTCATATGTTTGTACCTCTGTTATGTACGTTCTTAGTGAACTCATTGCTTGCTCTTGTATTGTTTGACTCGGGTGCGAGTCGGTCTTTCCTCTCTCGGTCCTTTAGTAGGGAGTTTGCATTGCCCATAGTAGAGTTGGAGTGTCGTTGCGAGTTTCTATCGCCAACGAACATGGGGTTTCTACTATCTCGGTTTATCAGGGTTGCATTCTGGAGATTTTCGGAGTATCTTTCCCGATCATTTTAATTCCTATTCCTATGGGAGACGTCTACGTGATAGTGGGTATGGATTGGCTGAGCCGTTTCAGTTCCATGATCGACAATGAGGGTCAGCATGGGGTTGTTAGAACTCCAAGTGGAGGAGAACTGGTTATTTATGGAGAGGACACCAAGCTGGGTTCAGGGTTTTGTTCGGAAGCCAGGGCTCGACAGTATATTCAATGTGGGTGCACGGTTTATTTGGCTTATGTAGTGGATACGCGAGTTGGGGATTAGGTATCGGTTGTCGTTGTTCCAGTTGTTAGGGAGTTCATTGATGTATTCTTGGAGGAGTTACCCGACATGCCTCCTGAGAGGCAGGTTGCCAGGTCCGTCCCCCTATTGCTAAGGCGTTATAAAGATTGGCATCGCCTGAGATGCAGGAGCTGTCATCTCAGCTGCAGGAGCTGCTAGGAAAGTTGTTCATCTGTTTGAGCAGTTCCCCGTGGGGAGCTCCGATTTTATTTGTCAAGAAGAAGGATGGTTCGTACCAGATATCCATCGATTATAGGGAGTCGAACAAGTTAACGGTAAAGAACCGTTATCCCCTTCCATGGAGAGATGATCTCTTTGATCAGTTGCAGGGAGCATCTTGTTTCTCCTAGATAGATATGAGGTCTGGGTACCATCAGGTCAGGGTGAGGGAGAAGGACATGGAGAAGACCGCGTTCCAGATTCGTTATGGGCATTATGAGTTCGTGGTGATGTCATTTGGGCTCAATAATGTGCCTGCAGTATTTATGGATTTGATGAATTAGGTATGCATGTCAATGTTTGATCACTCGGTTATCGTGTTTATTGATGATATCTTGGTATATTCCAAGACTAGAGAGCAACATGAGTAGCATCTTCGCGAATTTCTAGGAATTTTTAGGCGAGAACGGCTTTATGCTAAATTCTTGAAGTGCGAGGTTTGGTTGCAAGAGGTTCAGATCCTTGGACACCTCGGTAACCAAGATGGGATTTTAGTCGATCCGGCCAAAATCAAGGTGGTGATGCAGTGGGAGGTTCCGAGGTCTCCCTCGGATATCAGGAGTTTCTTGGGTTTGGATGGGTACTACCAGAGATTTATTCATGATTTCTCCAAGATTGCAATACCCCTCACTCGTCTGACGTGGAAGGGGTTGGATTTCCGGTGAGGCCCTGAGCAACAGTCTGCATTTGGGACGAGATATCCTATGCATGATCTTGAGTTAGGAGCGGTGGTTTTCACTCTCAAGATTTGGAGGCATTATCTTTATGGGTTCGATTATACTATTTACACGGATCACAAGAGTTTGAGGCATATGATGGATCAGTCGAACCTAAACATGAGGTAGTGCGGGTGGGTAGACGTGGTCAAGGATTATGACTGCGAGATCCTTTACCATTCGGGTAAAGCAAACGTGGCGGCAGATGCTCCTAGCCGCTAGTCGACTGGGCCTTTTGTTGAGGTGGAATTTACGCGGATATCTTTAGAGTCTCCACTTTTGGGTTTGATTAAGGATGCTCACTATGAGGGTGTTTGAGAGGAGAATTGGAAGATTGAGAGGATCAAGGGTGAGATCACCAAATTTGTGCCGGATAGTCGTGGTTTGTTGACCCGTTGTGGTCAAGTGTGGGTTCTTGTGTCTGGTGGGGTCAGACAAATTGTATTGGAGGAGGCTCATAAGTCTCACTTTTCTATCCATCCGAGGGCCAGCAAGATGTATTGGGATCTGAGATTGAGTTACTGTTGGCCGTGCATGAATAAAGAGATCGGTTGGTATGTTGAGATGTGCTTGACCTACAGGATGGTCAAGGTCGAGCATTAGATGTCGCATGACAAGCTACAGCCTCTGGAGGTTCCCATGTGTAAATGGGAGCAGATTTCGATGGATTTCATCACTAAGTTACCGAAGACAAAGAAGGGTTTTGATTCTATTTGGGTTATCGTGGATCAATTGACCAAGAGTGCTAATTTCCTGGCAATTCGGGAGAGCTTGTTGGCCGAGAAGTTGGCCGATGTGTATATTTACGAGATTGTGGCTCGCCATGGGGTTCCTATCTCTATTGTTTCAGACCGTGATGTTCGATTCACCTCCCATTTCTAGCAGAAGTTCCATGAGGAATTGGGCATGAGGCTGCAATCTGCAGACCGACGGCCAAAGCGAACGGACCATTCAGACTCTCAAGGATATGCTGTGAGCTTGCGTCATTGATATTGGTAGGAGTCATTGATATTGGTAGGAGTCATTGATATTGGTAGGAGATGGGACTCCTAGCTACCTCTTGTTGAGTTCTCCTACAACAATAGTTACCACTCTAGTGTTGGTGCTCCGCATTTTCAGCTGTTGTGTGGGTGAAGGTGTCGTACCCTAGTTTGTTGGGGTGAGGTGGGCTACAGGGTCATGGGTTGGACTGAGGTGGTTCTGCAGACTATAGAGATGATTCAGCATATCATGCAAAGATTGCAGACTGCTCAGAGTCGGCAGAAGAGTTATGCCAACCGGCACCGATCTGAGTTGGAGTTTCAGGTCGGTGACGTGGTGTTGCTGAAGGTCTCACCCTGGAAGGGTGTGATTCACTTTAGGAAGAGGGGGAACTTGGGCCCTCAATATATTGGACCATTCCAGATTATTTCCAGGGTTAGCAAGGTTGCGTATACATTGGACGTTCCGGAGGAGCTCAGTCAGATTCATAACACTTTCCACGTTTCGCAGTTGCGAAAGTGCGTATTGGACGAGGATGCAATGGTATCATTGGATGACATTCAGGTTGATGAGCTCTTGAACTATGTTGAGAGGCCGGTGGTTGTTCTGGAAAGGAAGTTAAAGGTCCTGTGTAACAAGGAGATACCTTTGGTAAAGGTACAATAGCAACATCGGAAGGGATCCGTGTGGACCTGGGAGTCGGAGGCTGAGATGCGGGAGCATTATCCGGATTTGTTCACTGCAACAGGCTTTGAGAATGAAGACTAGTTAAAGTGGGGGAGAGTTGTAACATCCTGATTCCCAGGTATGAGAATTTTATTAAAAAGGCAATTTTTACTTGGAACTCGTCGAGTTGATGGCCTCAACTCGATGTGTTGAAAGTCTACGGGTTGCAGATCTTTTTGGACCAACTCAACGAGTCGGAGAAGAAAACTCGACGAGTTGGTGGCTGAATATGAAACCCTAATTTTTAGGGTGTTGCACCCTATTTAAAGGCCTTATACCCTTTGGGTCGCCTCCTTACCCGCTTTCCCGGTCTAAAAACCCTAGTCTCGTGATTTCTCTTCCATATTTGTGTGTGTGACAGCTTGAATAAGTGTTTTCTTGGTGTTCTTTTGAAGAAGCTTGAAACTTGAAGTGGTTTGTGTGGGAAGAAGGCTATATATCCAGGATCTTCTCTCTTGTTGCAGTCATTCGGAGGTATAAATTTGACACCTTGCTTATGTATAGCTTAGATCTCATTCCTTGAAAGTTTATTGTCATATTGGCTCATTTTTGGGTTTGTCCTTGGTTTGAGCATGTCATGAAGTTATAACTTCAGATCTGGACGTTTTGTGGTCTCCTTGGTCTTAAAGTTTCAAGCTTTATTTAGATCTAGGCTTCCTTCATGTTCTAAGTCCCTTAATAAGCCTTCTTTGAGTGTTTTAGCCTCTTTGTGCTATGCATGGACGTAAAGTTATCCACTTTACGTGGGTTTTCAGCTTTTGGGTTCCAGATCTACATTCTTAACCGTTAGAATGGATGAAAAAGGACTGAATGAGCTAAGCTGGGAAAACTCGACAAGTTGGCTGAGGTTTTCCTACTTTTCTAGACACTGTACGAACTTGACGAATTGTCCTGATAACTCGACGAGTTGGCTTGGGTTTTCCCCATTTCTCTGAGTACTAAAGGAACTCGATGAGTTGGTACATGCACTCGACGAGTTGGGTCAACATGGACTGTTGACTTTGAATTTGATTTTGGTTGACCAAGTTTAAATTTTGAGGGAACTTTGGGTATTTTGAGGTTTTGATGGGTTGGTCATGATGGTTGTAGGCTTTGAGTCGGGAGCTGAGATTTAGAGTTAGATCTTATCAGTTCATCTGCATGTGAGGTGAGTCTTCCTCATTATACTTTCGGGTCGAAGACACCAAGGCTGGCCTATTGGTTTGATAACCTGGTATTGCTAATATGATGAGTATGTTGTAGTTATGCATGTTAGTCTTGCTTTGCTAGTCTGGTAGATCTGTAGGACTACCTGTGAATTGCCTTTTTATCTGTTTACAATATTATATGTTATATGTCGATATATTGTGGGAGTTGGGTTGAGGTTGTACTGATTTGTGTTGTAGCCCACAAACCCTGGAGTATGCCAGGTATGAATTGACGGCCAGGGAGGGCATGCCAGACTCATACTGAGGACTCATGAGCATTCCAGATACGAGCTGTGGTCCAGGCCGGGTATGCCAGACTCATACTGAGGGCTTATCGGTATTAAGTTTGTTGACTGACCAGGCCGAGGAGCAAGCCAGACATAAGCTATGGTCCTTTGAGGCAATCCAGACTTATGTTGTGGGCTTAGGGTAATCCAGTATGTAAAGCTGTGGACCCATTGCATGTTGTTATTATATTGTGTTATTTTCTATGTATTGGTATTTTAGGAGAAACTCACTAAGTTTTGGGCTTTCAGTTGTTGGATTATATTTCAGGTACTTCTCAAGATCACGGGAAGGCGAAAGCGTGATCGTGAACCTCCTGATGTTTTTATTTCACGATTTTCGGATTTCTCTGATATGACTCTTATTTTGGAAACAGTTTGTAAACAATGATGATTTTGAATCTTTCTTAAAAGTTTAAAATATTCATGAATTTTATGGTGGTATACTTGCACCACAACAAAATGGTGTATTTTCTTCGGCATAGATATATACCTGTAGTTTAAGAAGAAAAGTGGCCGCCTCCTTTTGTTAGTCACACAGTTATGGACAGAGAGTAAATAATAAAACTTCTCTAGCCAAACAATTATAATACGAAATTGATAGAGAGAAATAAGGGACAAAAGAACTATTTTTTATTCATATCAGTAGAGGCTATATATAGCCTTCTAAGATACCCACATGAACTACTCCACCTAAAGAACCATCCAGTCAAAACTAAATTCTCATTCTGAAAAATTAACTATTTTCTAAACCATAAAACATAAAACAATAAAAACTTATTAAATTCAAAGTTTCAGCCATGCACAAACCAATTAACCCAACAGTCAACCCTTTAATTGGTTTGCTCATAGCACTCGTTCTTAGCAATTTCTTCTTTAATTAGATTTGCCTCTTGCTTCTCCCACTTTGGACACTCATTGCTATAATGACCATACTCACCACATTTGTGACATTTAGCGTGACTTTTATCTAGACACGTTCATTTCCATCTCAACTCTTCCTGGACCCATGACCCAATTTGAACCTCCATAGCCACAATGTTTACAACCATTTGTTTTTTTTCTTGACTAGCCAATAGCAACTCACCTTAAGTGTCTTCCACTTTCTTGCTTCCTTTTATTCGTTCCTTATAAGCTTTCAAGCTTCCAACGGCCTCATCAAACAACATAGATTCTAGCTCAAAACATTGTTCAATTGACGCCACAATTTGGAAAAACGATCTTGGCATCGAGTTAAGTAGTCTTTTCACCAACTCCACCTCTTTAAGCTCATATCCAAGGCTTCTTACTTTTGCGGCTAAACCGGTAAGTTTGTCGTGAATTCATCAACCATTTCACCCTCTTTCATCCGCAAGTCATCAAGTTCTCTTTTTCACGATTCAAGTCGAGCCGTTCTCACCTGATCCACTCCCAAATACCGTATCTTCAACCCATCCTACACTTGTTTTGGATCGGTGTAACTCACCATTTAGAAAACCATGTATTCGGGTATTGCTTGAAACAAGAAAGCGAGTGCTTGTTTTGACTTCCTTGGATCTGCTTCTTCACTTAATGCCCTCAGTTTGACCGTCTCTCATATGCCATGTGCATCCATGATCGAATTAACCTTGACTTCCTATACCGGATATTTCGTTGGGGTCAACACCGGCACTTGAAAGGACACCAGGGCTGCTTCTTTTGCTAGTACCAATGACATTTTCTTCTTCTGTCTTGGTGAAAGTCCTAACCTTTTCTGATCCAACTCGTTCCTATAGTGAGTCCTCTACCACCTGTCCAGAAAACCACAATCATGTTTCTTCTGTTTCATTTTACAAGCTGTGAGCAAGCAAATAAATACCCACCTATTTTGATTTCTTTCCGCTTCTCCTCTCCGCTTTTGGTTAGTATCTATTTAACCCGAAAAGTAGATCATCAAGGATGGAGGTTTCACCTCTCTTGCTATCAAAAGAAACTTACACCTTCTTCAATAGAACCTAAGAGCTCTGATACAAAATGTAGTTTTTAAGAAGAAAAGTGACAACCTACTTTTGTTAGTCACACAACTATGGAAAGAGAGTAAACAATGAAACTTCTCTAGCCAAACAATTATATATGAAATTTATAAAGAAAATTAAGGGACAAAAGAACTATTTTTTATTCATATAAGTAGAGGCTATATATAGCCTTCTAAGATGCCCACATGAACTACTACACCTAAAGAACTGGTCTAAGCTAATGAACCGTACACTTGCATAAGATCCGGTCAAAACTAAATATTCATTCTAAATAATTAACTATTTTCTAAACCATAAAAATCTCTTCTATTCTCTTCTCTATTCTTAATAAAAGACTCCTAAACGTCACGTGACAGTTTTCTATACCTCTACTTTGCGACATGGCAGATTCTACTTAATTGGTCCCTCTAATTCCCATCCATTTTCTTCACCTTTTTCGTTCTATCTTTCACTATAATCCCCTACAAAAGCTATGTTTGGCGTGCCACAACTAGCTTATTTTTCGAGCTTTTTTATGTTGTCATGTTTGGCAAGCCAAAAGTAGCTTATAAGCTAGCGTTTTAAAAAATTGCTTAGACTTTGCTTTTTAGGAGTTTTTTAAAATTTTTTCCAAATATACCCCTTAATTACTTATAGACACACATTCTCTCAAATGGCCTTTTATTCAGCTAGTTTTTTCAGATAGTTTTACCAAAACATTATTTTTTATCAACTTGCTTTTCAGCTATTACCTAGCTTTTTATTTAAAAACTAGTTTTTCAGTTATTAGCTAGCTTTTCAACTAACAACTAGTACACCAAACATAACAAAATTAGCAAATTGATCCTACATTTGAATTTTGAAACAAACTTGAAGGATCTAATTAGTGGCTTGGTCTAGGCTTTCTATGTAATAGGTTCTTTTGGTCAATTCATATTTTTTGGTAGTTTATGTGTTGTTTACGGCCCGACAGTGAGTTTACGGTCATAAGCCTGTTTACGGCCATAAACCCAAGGCCAGCCCAGGTCTAGTATATATAGAGGTGTGCTAGGTCTTTTGTCAGTTGTTGATGCCTCAGAGTTCACGGCTGCTGTAACCACAAGTTGTACCAGATGTTGTTCTTAATAGAAAAGCGTGTGCAACCTTGTTGATTCTCTATTCTACTTGTTCTTTATTGCTAACCGATTGTATTTGCTATTTGATCACTGGTAAGATCCATTTCAGGACCTTACAATTGGTATAAGAGCAAAGACAGCGTCAAAAGCACTCTACAATCGATTTTGGACTGTGTTCTTATCTGTCTGCGACTAAAGTTGGTGTTTGATGTGAAAGGGTTTCAAGTTTCGTTCAAAAAACTGCATTTTTCTCAAGTTCCTGGGAGATTACAGCCGTAATGTTAGCTTACGGCCGCAAACTCTTCACAGTTCTTGAACCGTGAACCTTGTTCTTGGGCCGTGAATATAGATTGTTCATCAACTAGAAACTAAAATTTTTGGACCATAAACCTTAACCGGAAACACCTTACGGCCGCAAACTCCGAACCGTGAATAGAGTTTACGGCCGCAAACTCCTCCCTGACCGTGAACTTAGTTTACGGTCGTAAACCTAATTTGACTGTGAACTTGTGTTTGACCAGAAACTTAATTTATTTTTAAATAATTTAATTTCTGTTTAAAATTAATTTAATATTAATGGATTCTCAAAGTCAAACACACCACCACGAGCTGGATTCTGTTATGGGCACAACCACCCGAATTCCTAGACTCCTGTCCGCTGAAGGTTTCCCATAATGGAAGTATAGGATTGAAAAGTACATAAAGATGAAGGACTTCAAAATCTGGAGAAGCATAATAAAAGATCCAGTCAGAATAACCACAACTGTTGCAGGACAAGTGGTTAAAAAGAAGATGGAAAACTATACAGATGAAGACTTCGAGAAGGTTGAAGAGTAAGAAAGGGCTTTGGCCACTTTGACCATGGCTCTATCTCTGGACATTGCTCAAGGTTTTAGGGAGTGTACGTCTGCTAAGGCTTTGTGGGAAGCCTTAATCGAGGTTTATGAAGGGAATGAATATATGAAGGAGAGTCACCAAGATATGTTGCGACAACGATTCAATATGTTCAACTACGTTCCTAGAGAAACTCTTGAAGCACAGCTGCAGCGGTTCACATCTCTTAACACTGAAATGACTGTAGTCGGGATTTTTTACACCAAGTCTGAGATAAACAAGAAGCTACTGAATGCTCTCCCAAAGTCTTGGGACATGAATGTAGTTGTTATAAAGAAGACTAAGGATCTTAGCTGGATCTCTCTTGCTGAAGTGATGGCTGTCATCAAGGCCTGTGATATTGATGACAAGCAGCGAGAGATCAACCATGTGAACTCATACTCAGCTGCGAACCTTGGGATCTCTTCTAACAATGCTCTTTCATCTCTCACCTTTTCTTTTGCAGGTCAATCATTTGTTGCTCAGCAAGCTCAGGTTCAGTCCTTCTCCACTCCATCAGCTTCTTGTCTTCCTGCTGCATCATCCATACATCTCTCTAAGAACCAATCGTTCGTGGCTGCTCAAGTTGCTTCCTCCTCCGATGTGGCTTCTTCTTCAAAAGGAAAGGAGGGTGATGAAAATGTTGCTCTTGCTACAGGGCTTGTTAACTGCTACAATGCACTCGTAGCTGGAGATCTTCCACCCCAACTGTCATTCGCCGATCTCGATCAGATTCACCATGAAGACGTTGAAGAGATGGATATCACACGGCAAATTGCCAGGGTAGTTTTCAGGGCGAAACAGTTTGCCAAGAATACCGGAAAGAACAACTGGGGGATGACTGCTGACAAGAAGGTTGGGTTCAGCAAGGGAAAGTTGCGGTGTTTCAACTGCCACGAGCCAGGGCATTTTGCTCGTCATTGTCCACAGCCAGACAAAAGATTAAATAATGACAGGACAATGGTTGCAGTTGGAAACAGTCGCAACGGTGCTCAGGTCAACAGTGAGAAGGCCATGGTTGTGCAATTCTTTGATTAGGAGGATCAGATACAGGCCCTGAAAATGCCCACCTTGCACAGGTTGGTGATGATGCTCCGGCAGAGATTGTTGCAGCTGAAGATCAAATGATGGAGTTGCCGTTTGCATTGATGGTATCCTCTTCTCATGAACCTAATAAAAACGAGGTAAGTCTACCCTCATGCTCTCAAGCTTGTATTGATTATGTTAAAATTATGCATGAGAAAATTGAGACATTAGGTAGAGAAGTAGAGAACCTTAAAATTCTCCGTGAACTTAACGACTCACTAAAAAGGGAAGTAGAAGACCTTAGATATGAAGGTTACCAAATCAGAAAAGGACAAAAACCTCTTAAGGCCCAGTTAGAATCTAAAATAAAGGACTTTAGGAGACTTCAGGAAGACTATAGTAATAAATGCAAAAATTATGACTATATAAAGAAACAGAACATTGAACTAGTGGCTGAAATTGAATCATTAAAGGGCAAATTTGAAATTGCTGATTTTAATTTTAGACAACACGATGTATTGAGTGAGGTAGTTGCCAATATGATAGACCACTGCATGCAATTTAAACAAAACCAGTCAAAGGGTCTAGGGTATAATCGCGTGCCTCCTCCTTTCAATCATTCATATCAGCTTCAGCCCTTGTCCAAAGAAGATATTGCCAATGAACCATTCATGGTTTACGGTAAGCCATCTGGTT
The DNA here is from genome assembly GCF_002870075.4 of Lactuca sativa. Lineage (NCBI taxonomy): Eukaryota > Viridiplantae > Streptophyta > Magnoliopsida > Asterales > Asteraceae > Lactuca > Lactuca sativa. The sequence continues at coordinate 330,106,255 of NC_056627.2, read as the reverse complement.
TTGTTTCGGGAGGATTTATTAATATTGAATGTACTAACATTTCTACTTTCCTGCAGATCAATCCTTGAATTAGTCAATGCACGAAGTTGAAGGATCTGTTTCTGAAAAAAAAAAACTGAGTCTGAACCTGAAGTTTTAGTTTTAAATAAAGACAACAATTTTTCTGATGTTTCAAGTGACAATGCTTTTTGTGATGTTTTTACTTCTTTTGATACTATTTTGAATGGTTTTAAAGTGTCTGATACTGGTTTGAATAATGTGGTTGACAATTTTAATGTTTGTGATGATAATCTTGAAAAACCACCAGTTTCACAAGCTTCACCATCTAATGTACCCTCACTAGTCTCACAACCTAACTCTTGTTCTTGTTCTTGTGAGAGAAGCAAGGGTGTTAGTATGGAAAACAAATCTGATCAATGTAGCACAAGTTATAACAATAACAATCAGATTTGTTTCAATTGTGGTATTGGTGGTCATATAGCTAGAAATTTTCAAAATTGTATGTTTGTACATTTTGAGTCTCCAAGAGGAGAGAAAGAATTCAAAGGAAGGTCTTTAACTAGAAAGTCCTCTAGAAATCGTTCTCAGAATGATGATTGGAAAAATGATCGGAGTAGAAAACAGGTTGCTTTTCAAAAACATAAAAGGTCTTTCATAATAAAGTCCCAAGCAGTTTGCCAAACCTGAGCATGGCAAAGCCAAGGTCGGTTTTGTCAAGAAGCAGCAGTGGGTCTTCAACTAATTCTAGTAGAAAACCCAAATGCTTCAAGCAAACTGAAAAACATCCGATTTCAAAACCACCCGAGACTGTTAGAAAACCTAATTATCAGTGGTTGCCCAAATTAGCTTCCAATTCATCGTCGATGTTCTTTGAAAAGTTACTAGATGATAATAGATCTGAAAAGGCATCGGGACAACCTAGGAAAATAATGACATGGGTTCCCAAATCAAATTAAGCCCGCACATCTTGCAGGGATAGTTGCAGGGGAATGTCGTCAAACCCTGGTTCGTCGACAGCGGTTGCTCCCGACATATGACAGGAGATATCGCCCAACTGTACAACATTCAATCTTGTAATGGGGGATACATCTCCTTTGCGGGTGGAGAAGGTGGCAAAATCACTCAAAGAGGAACTGTCACAAATGGGGTTTTAAGTTTTGAGAATGTCAACTTTGCTCCCGAATTGAAGCATAGTTTGTTAAGTGTGTCTCAGATTTACGACAAAGGCTATTCTACATATTTTACCGATAAGGAATGTATGATTCTCAAGCCAGGCTTTGTTATCCCAGAAGAGTGGATTCTTGTGAAATCTAAAAGGGATGGGAATGCATACATCATAGATATGAATAGCAATCTTCCAGAACAAGTTACGTGCCTCTTTTCAAAGATCTCCGAACAAAATGCAATGTTGTGGCACCGAAGACTTGGTCATGATAATGCCAAGAACTTGAATCGTCTTGCAAAGAATGAGATGGTCCGTGGTTTACCTGTCAAGGACTTTATCATGTTTGAGAAGTGTGTGTCATGTGCCCAAGGTAAGCATCATAGAAAACCACACCTGCCAAAACAGGTCAACTAAATTAGTCAGGTGCTTCAATTGCTACATATGGATCTGTTCGGACCAGTAAACGTTCTCAGCATTAACATAAATTCCTTTTTTCTGGTCGTGATTGATGATTTCTCGTGTTGTACGTGGGTTTTCTTTCTATCCAATAAAGCTGGAGTTCCTAATCTGATTAAGAAACTCATTGTGTTAATTGAGAACCAAACTAACAACAGGGTGAAGGCGCTTCGTACTGACAACGGAACAGAGTTTAAGAATTTTGTACTCGATCATTTCTGCGCAGAAAAGGGTATTCTGCATCAATATAGCTCCGCTCACACACCCCAACAAAATGGTGTTGCTGAGACAAGAAACAGAACTTTGAAAGACGCTGCAAGGACGATGTTGTGTGACTCCAAACTGCCAGTCTTCTTTTGGGCTGAGGCGATAAACACTGCTTGCTACCTTCAGAATCGTGTGTTGATCAACAAAGCTCAAATGAAGACTCCGTACAAGATTCTATATGGCCACAAGCCTTCAGTCAGTCATTTCCGTGTATTTGGCTGCCCTTGCACCCTTCTTCACTTAGAGTCCAACCCAAAGTTCAATGCCAAAGCCGATGATTGTTACTTCATAGGGTATGCTACTCGCACCGCTTATAGGGTCTATAATAAGAAGACAAAGCAAGTTGTAGAATTTTATGACGTGCGCTGGTTAGAAGAAAATGAGACGGATGCTCGAGTAGGTCCGGATTGGTTGTTTGATTACACATCTCTGTTCAAATCTATAAACGTGTCTTTCAAGTAGCTCATCTGGATCTATCTCCGTTTCGAAGAATGTTTCTGAAGACGAAGAAGTTGTATACAGACCTCCAACGATGTCCTCTTCACAACCTGAGGGGGAGACTCCTGCTTCGCCTGAGGGGGAGTCATCTGTACATTTTGATAGTCTGAAATCTCCGGTTCAGAACACTACTCTTGATGCTGAAACAACACCACTCACTCTTATAGAAAGAGAGTTCATGTCCAAAGATTCTTCCGCTGCTACTTCAACTTTTATGGAGCTACTCTTTCCTGAAGACTTTTCAAATGAGTTTGTGGCTGAGTCGTCTGGAGCGGCTTAATCAACAAATGAGGGAGGTGTCAATACTCACAATTTTCCTGTCTCGCTTAATGACATCAGCCAGGTAATACCCTCAAGGATCCAACGTGATCATCCGATCAACAACATCATTGGTCAGCTGGGCGAAGGCGTTAAAACCAGAAGTCAGAGTGGAGATGTCAATACCTGTCTTTACTCTTGCTTTATTTCTTAAATAGAGCCAAAGAATGTTGAAATGGCCTTGAATGAGCCCAGCTGGGTAGATGCAATGCATGAAGAATTACATCAATTTGAGAAACTCGGGGTTTGGAAGTTGGTTGAGTTGTCGAAGGGCAAAAAGTCTCTTGACACACGATGGGTATATCGAAACAAGCAAGATGATTCAAGGGTTATAGTGCGGAACAAAGCTATATTGGTGGTTCGCGGGTTTCGACAGGTCGAGGGTCTTGATTACACTGAAGTTTATGCTCCAGTCGCTCGCTTGGAGGCTATTCGTATCTTCCTTGCATATGCCTCTTACATGAACTTTACTGTTTACCAAATGGATGTCAAGACTGCCTTCTTGTATGGCAAGGTGAAGGAAGAAATCTATGTTGATAAGCCCCCTAGGTTCGTTGACTCCAAGTTTCCTAATCATGTCTACAAGTTGGACAAGGCATTGTATGGGTTACATCAAGCTCCTCGAGTGTGGTATGCGACTCTAACAAAGCATTTGCTCCAGCATGGTTACTCTTGTGGCACTATCGATCAAACTTTGTTCATCAAGCATGTCGGTAGTGATCATATTCTAGTTCAAATCTATGTTGACGACATTATCTTTGGGTCGACCAGTCCGCAGCTTTGCAAGGAATTCGAAGGTGTTATGAAAAAGAGGTCCGAAATGAGTTAGTTAGGGGAAATGAACATGTTCTTGGGGCTTCAGGTCAAACAAAATTCAACCGGATTCTTGTTACATCAAGCCAAGTATGTGGAAGATATTCTTGAGAAGTTCGGGTTTCATGACGCCAAATCTGCATCGACGCCAATGGCTGAAAGACCTTTCCTGAATCTAGATCCTGATAGTGAATCCGTAGATCAGACGCTCCATAGATCGATGATCAGATCGCTGATGTATCTTACTGCAAGCCGACCTGGCATCATGTTTGCAGTTTGTCAATGCGCACGTTATCAGGCTAATCCTAAACTTTCACATCTTATTGCTATCAAAAGAATTTTTCGGTATATCAAAGGTAGCCCAAAATTGGGTCTTTGGTATCCGAAGAATTCTGAATTTGATATATATGCTTTTGCTGACAGTAATTATGGAGGCTATGAGCTTGACAGGAAATCTACTTCGGGAGGGTGTCAATATCTTGGTGACAGATTAGTGCCGTGGCAGTGCAAGAAACAACACACTGTTTCAACCTCAACAGCGGAGGCGGAATACGTTGTTACATCTGCTTGCTGCCCTCAAGTTATTTGGATCCAACATCAGCTGTTAGGCGACGGTTTGAATTACTTTGAAACTCCCATTTACTGTGATAATGAGGCCGCAATTCAAATTGCCAAAAATCCAGTCCAACACTCTAAAACCAAGCACATCGATATTAAAATTCATTTTATCAGAGACTGTTATGAACGTTCGATAATCCGGCTGGAACAGGTTCCCACTGCTAATAATGTGGCGGATCTGTTCACTAAGCCCTTTAACAAAGCTCGCTTCGATGTGCTTGTGGGATTTCTAAAAATGATTCATTTTGAGGATTAACTTTTTTTTTTTCTATTTTTTTATTTTCTTAATTCTTCTAAAATTTTTAAATTTCTTTTGGTTTCTGTAGGTAGGTTAATTTAAATTTGTGCATTTCATTTTATTTTACTTTTATTCTCACTCATGCACAAATTTAGGGTGAGAAATATTCAAAAATCCAAAAATCCGAAAACAATAAAAAATCCAGAAAATTAAAAATATTACTGATAGTCTTGTTTGCCGGTGTTGTGACGGGAAATGAAATTAGCAAGTGATAACGGGCAATCTGAATCTGCATAACGTACCAAAGTTGAATTGTCTAAGCTCTGTGTTCGATGCGCTGGTAGATCGAAATATTTTTATTGGACTTGACTAGGAAGAGTTAAAACCTAAATAATTCAAGGACTTGACAAACATTGACCTAGTTAGATCCGTTTAGCCCGTCATTACGACGCTCGGATAGGTTGAACAGGGAGATATACATGAGAATCTATCGGTCACATTAAAAGAGCCTGTATCTAGAACTGTGGATTAACTTTTCCTCGATGTGCGGATTCTGTCCTTAATTCTGGTTTTGATGGGGTGACTGGGGAATTCCGATAAACTAGGTCTGTAGAAGGTTATTTTCTTGCTTTCTGTCTGTTAGTCATATGTTGCCTCCTCTGCGTGATCGAGAGATCTGACCTGGACTGTAACATATGCAATTCTATCTCTCTGCATCTTCTCTCTATGCAATTCTTTCTATCTGTTAGCCATATATTGTCTCCTTTGCGTGACTCAAAATCCGACCTGTTACACAGTATATGCACCATTCTCTTCTTAATCCCTCTAAAAACCTCAGTTAGTCATATGTTTCATCCTTTGCGTGATTGGAAGAGATCTGACCTGGATGTACAACATATGCATTCTAATTCTATCTTCTCTCTTAATAATTGTCTGGTCACCCGGTGTAAGGAGTAATCTAGAAGTCCTTGATGGCTGGGGCATATCAGGAAGCGGGAAACACGTTCTAGTACAATTAAAATTGAACACATATAGATTGTCTGTAGATCTCGCTGCTCAATTTAGGTGGACAACAATATCCCTGGTTGTCGTCAGCTAAATGGTCCCTAAGAAATTTACTTAAGAATAAGGGCTAATAATGTCATGTTATTGGTAAATTGTCCAAAATTATGTCACAAATGTTTCATGCTTAAGTGGACCACAATACTGGCGATCGATCAGACGAAGACGTGAAAATAAGAGTATCGACAAGTGGAATAAGGTTGTCCAATAACTTTGATCCCAACGTCACAAATTCATTCTCAGTAATTAAATTTTTAAGTTGTATATTTTAGTTGGAGTTAATTTAATTTAATTTTTTAATTTTATTTTTAATTTTATTTTTAATTTTATTTTTAATTTTAATTTATTTTATTTTGTTAGCTGTTAAAATCTAACAATTATTTTTAATTTTAAATTTTGCAAAGTTAATTTAATTTAATTTTATTTTATTTTTAATTTTAGTTTTAATATTAATCCTCAAAAAGATTTGTTTTTAAAATTTTTGAAAAATATTGGACTGTGTTGGATTTTGCCTTATACTGTGCGGTTATCAGGTAAATGAAAAGTAGGTATAAAAGGAAGTTTACAGCCGGAATCTTTATCATTTTCTTGATTTCGGCCGCAAACTCTCTCATACTCTCTCTCCTCAAAAAAGCTCATCAATTTTTGCGAAATTAATCCGATAGTTTTGAAGGTACTGCGTTTTCGACCAGGAATATGCATCTCGTTCTGTGATTAACAGTGTTTTGAGGCTGAAATCGACAAAAAAGGAGTTTCGGAGTTTACTGTCGAAGCTTACGGCCGTAAACCCTCGTTGACCGCAAAATCTGACTTTGACCTAATTTCTTTTTAAAATTTTATTAATTCAATTTGGGGTCAAAAAAAATTAAATCAGTTAAAATTTTAATTGCTCATTTTTCTCTCTTGTCTTACTTGGTATGTTTTAGTGCAGATAAAATGGAGGCTTTGAAATTCGCAGATATGCAGAATTTGGCGATGATTCTTGCTGACCCTCCGGTGGCTCATCAGGATTTTAAATCAATGATTCACAGATTGCGAGAATGCTGCTTAGCCTCTGCCATTACAATGAACACTACTGTTTACCAGAAAATGATTCGTGAGTTCTGGTAGACTGCCAAGATGACAAGGGACGATAATGGAGCTGTCACTATAGATGCGATCGTTCAGGGATGCAAGATTGTCATCGATGAGACCTTTGTGAGAGAGACACTGCTGATTAACGACCTTCCGACCTTTCCTACGGAAATTGGTATTGGTGACGCTCAAAGGATTCTAAGGAAGATAGGATACGAGGGTGATACTCCGCCAACAATGAAGAAACTTTTGCCGCCCTATTGGAGATTTCTAGCCCACGTGTTTGTGAGCTGCATCTATGGCAGAAGGTCCGGTGCTGATGAGATATCCCTAAGAAACACTGGCGCTATTGTTTCTCTCGCTGCGGGGATAGGCTTCAACTTTTCCAGATTTATTCTGGACGAGTTTGTGGTCAACATTAATGCCACTACTCGGGATACCTTTCTAATATACCCTCGGTTCGTTCAACTTTTCATCAACAAGCAATTTCCCGATTTGGTAAAGGATGGGGATACACTCGATATGAAGTCTTTGGGCCCCCACACTACTGGGCTCATTAAGCAAAACCGCAAGGGGAAGGTGGTCTTTCAGGGGTTGCATCCATTGGTCAAGTTTGGACGATTTGCCGAACCGAACGAAGCCACTGAGTCACATGGATCGTAAGACAAGATTTCTTCAGAGCATACATCATCGGAAAAGGTGATCTCAGAAGGAGATGTAATCACTGTATCGGATCAAGAAGGAGAAGAGACTGCTGCTCTTGCTGTGTCTGTTGCAGAGGGGCATAACCTACAAGATGTCCAAGTAGAAGGAGACTATAATGAAGGGTCTTCTAAGAACACTGCTGAGCCAAACCGATTTGTAGACCTCGATCTCACAGGTTTTGACAAAGATGATATTCCTGCCAATTTTGGAACTAATGATGACTTTTTGGCAAACGTCAACCTTAACTCCTTGCTAGATAATCTCAATGATGTTGCTCACACAGCAACAGAGAGTAGGGATTCAGAAGACGCTCCCGAATCAACCCCCATTACTACAGATCAAGTGACTGTCTCTTCAATTCCAATGGTGACTGTATTAAGGATTTCTCCCCTTGATATTGTCTCACCTACATCAGAGCCACTTCAGGGTGATTTTTTAATAGACCAGACAATGCCGCCTCCGTCCAAAAGAAGACGACGAGATCCTAGATTCGGGCATCTAGATTCTGGCTTGTCTCAGGGTTTTCCGTTCACTCCAACTACCACTCCCGCTATAGTAACCACTGAACCGTTACGTGCAGGCCCTAGCTCACTCTTTGAAGCAGGTGGCTCCTCAGTTCCACCAGGATTCTCTCCTCCAAGAACTGATATTGATGCAACTTCTGTTCGTCTGGCTCAACATCTTGCTCAAGAACAAGTTGTTGCTCCTTCCTCTAAGGGCAAAGGAATAGCTTTTAATGAAGGTCAGCCAAGAGAAGATGACTCTATGATCGATGAACTACAGAAAAAAGTGAGTGTGCTAGATCAGAAAAACATCGAGCTAAGCATTCGCGTTGAAGATCTCTTGACTGAGAATCTGAATTTGAAGATTCAAGTCTCTGATCTTCAAGAAGATAAAGTAATTAAGTCCCAGCAAATTTCTGAGCTTCAAGATCATTTCAATCTCTTGACCTCCAGCTACTTCAATCTAAAGAAGAAGCTTGAAGATGATTTTGGTGATAAGTATAAGACATCCGCAGATGAGCACAGAATCGAGCTTGAATCTCAAGCTCATCCTGTTGTCGTGCCAACTGCTCAGACTTCTCGAGTGGTAAATCGATTTGAAGAAGAGCCTGTCCATGCTCCACATATTTCAGAGATCATTCGAGATAAACAGGAGAAGGCTGCCAAGAAGGGACAAATCTTATTCAAGAGGAGTTCCGACAAGAATGCACCAGGAAATCAGTCCAAAATCACTGTTACGGATCTCGAAGCTGTAAGGTTTAGAGACACGTATGGTGATCGGTCAGGTATTATATTTTGGGGTTTTCATGATCCTCTGAAAATGTGGATTGTTCGCAAAAAGAGCAGCAATATAGAGCTATACAAGGACTGTCATGATTTTAACTCTTGGACCAGGGTGGATCTTTCAGAGCTCTCTCAATCTCCATTCTCAAACCCGACTGATAACCAGCAAGCAACAAACTTCAAGCACTTTCTAGAAGATCAAGCAAAGAAGGGTTTTCCGGCTATGAAGACTGCTGAATTAGTGATAACGGATCATCTGGATATTATTGATCCCAAGACTGGCAATCCACTTCAGGTGGTGATGTGGCCTGCTACAAAACAGGTCAAACAAATTCCAGTGCTTCAAGATTATTCAGATGGATCTCTAAGCTCTATGCTTTATTGGGTGTTTGATGAAACCACAACATCCGATGTCATCAAACTACAGGAGGGGTGCATTCGTTTATATGACATAAGGGATTTGTTTCAGTTTGGAAAATGGGACATTCATCATTTGAGCCATTTTCAGATTCAGGTCGCTGAGGAGATTTTTGAGTCTGCTGCGAAAGAATACACCACTATGGTTGCTGAGATTATCAACAAGCGGATGTGGAATGGAGCGATGGGGCTGGATGATGTAATGATTGTGGACAAAGATTGACTTAAAGCTAGCACCAATCCAAGGGGGAGATTAAAGGGTCTAATTAGTGGGTTGGTCTAGGCTTTCTATGTAATAGGTTCCTTTGGTCAATTTATAGCTTTTGGTAGTTTATGTGTTGTTTACAGCCCGACAGTGAGTTTATGGCCGTAAGCTTGTTTACAACCATAAACCTAAGGCCGGCCCAAGTCCAGTATATATAGAGGTGTGCTAGGTCTTTTGTCAGTTGTTGATGCCTCAGAGTTCACGGCTGCTGTAACCACAAGTTGTACCAGGCGTTGTTCTTAATAGAAAAGTGTGTGCAAGCTTGTTGATTCTCTATTCTGCTTGTTTTGTATTGCTAACCGATTGTATTTGCTATTTGATCACTGGTAAGATCCATTTCAGGACCTTAGAAAACTAATTGAAAGAGTATCCTTCTAAAGAGCCGATAATATTTCTCTTGTACATAAGATCCCGATTTTGTTGAAAATAAATAAATCTTCTCCCCCAGTATTATCTTTGCTTCCCACACTGTTGTTGATAATTCTGATCGGCCACCTGCTTCACTCTCTAACTAAATCCTGGTGGTGATGTCTCAAAATTTGTTTACAATCACCATTGATTTTATCAATGGCCTGGTTACAGGTTTGATCAAGAACATGAACAAGATTAGTGTTTGTATATTTATCGGTCAGATTCGGGTTTCTATTAACAAAATTTTGAAGATTTGGTTTTATAGAAACAACATTGTTTTTAAAAGACAGAGCCAAACTCCTCATGGGGGTTATCTTTAATTTATCTTTCTGTCTCTACTTCTTTATCTCTCTCTATCAGCTTTCTAATGGCATGGTCTCTTCAATATCTTTATTTCTCTACTATTACACTGCTTGATAGGTTTATCTCATAAAAATTATCCATGTTTTCTTTTTAAATTTCCTTTGTTACTATGTTTGCAAGTTTACCTTCGGGGTCTAAAGGTTTGTAAAGCCTTCTGTAGTTAAATTTTAGTACTAAAGAAATGGTCTTGCTTACAAAAGAGAAAATGATATTCCAATTATCCTTTAAAGTAAACGTAAGATGAAAAGATAATGAATATAATATATGTTGACACAGGTTGGGTACTGAGTAGATAGCAAATGTACTTTGTACATGCAGTTGAGAGTGAATAAATGTTATACGACAAAATTGCAAAAATGGTCCTTGTGGTTTTTCATTTTATGTGGCTAAGGTCCAAATCTTTAGAAAGCTGTAGATTTGGTCATTTTAAACATGCTTTGTTGTGGTTTTGGTCCTCCGTCTGTTAACTTTAACAACTTTGTTGTTAACTGTTTTAAAATGACTATTTTACCCTTAGAGACCATTTCTGCAACCAAACTACAAAGACCATTTCTACATATCTTCTTTTTATTTTTATTAAATTATTATATATTAATAAATATTATTTTTAATATATACTATTTATATATTAATAAATATAATTTTATTAGATTATTCATTTCTTTTAATTTCTTTGATTATCAGATTTTTTAATTGGATTATTGTATATGAATAAATATTATTTTTAATATATAATATTTATATATTAATAAATATTATTATATTGGTTTATTAATTTATTTTAGTTAATTTTGTTTATTGGACTAATTCTTTTTTATTTGATTATTATATATTAATAAATATTATTTTTAATTTATAATATTTATATCCAAATAAATATTACATTATCAGATTATTAATTTCTTTTACTTTAATTTTTTAATTCCTTATTTATGAATTAATTCTTTTTATTGGAATTTTAATTTTAATTTATTATTTTCTTTATATAATAAATATTATTTACTATATTATTAATTTATTTTTATTGTATGATATTAATTCTTTCTAATTTTATTAATTTCACCGCAAAGCTGTTGGAATACGCAAAAGCGCCGCTTCTCATCAACGAAGATCGTCAGGATCACTACTAAACACCTTCATCGGATGTTCAATGTACACCCTACTAACTTTTTCCACTCAACATCATTGGTAGCCACCTACGACAAACTCTTCACAATCCGCTGGAATCCCCCATATCTCACACAACATGCAACAAACTCCTAAAACATTAGAAGTCATGGTGGTGATCAGGTAATAGCCATGAACCTCCAGTTATTGGGTGTAATCCTCCACGAAAAGTAAGAAGGTCCGCATATTTTGACCAATTCAAGGTGAAAAATGGGGTTGCTCCCTCGGCAAAACTGGGATAAAGTTGAACCAAAAGATCCCGATTCAAGATAAATTCATGAAGAAGTGGTATGGTAGTAGTTTTAACGCAGGTGACTACGGTCATCGTTGGTTGGAAAATGGTGGTGAGTTTATGTCTGACCTCCGAAGAAGATGTTTTGTGTTGATCCCAACAATTTTCAATGACGAGAGGCAATGCTTTTGCATATTCTGACGACTTTGTGAGGGAACTAATAAAATTAAAAAAAACTAATAGCATATATTAAAAATAAACTAATAATCTAATAATTCAACAAATAATTACTTATTATATAAAGAAAATAATAAATTAAAAGTAATAATCGAATAAAAAAGAATTACTCCAAAAAAGAAATTAAAAAAACATAACAAAAGAAATTAATAATCCAATAATGTAATTAGGATAGAAATATTATATATTAAAAACACTATTTATTAATAAATAATAATCAAATAAAAATTAATCACTCCAATAAAAAATTAACTAAAATAAATTAATAGTCAAATATAATAATATTTATTAATATATAAATATTATACATTAAAAATAATATTTATTCATATATAATAATCCAGTTGAAAAATCCAATAACAAAGAAATTAAAAAATTTAATTAAAAGAAATTAATAATCTTATAAAATAGTATTTATTAATATATAAATATTATATATTAAAAATAACATTTATTAATATATAATAATTCAAGAAATTTAATTTTTATCTCTCTCATTCGTCAAGTTATGGCAAACTTTAGTCAAACATTCAATCTTTGAAAGTGGTTGAAAAATCAATCATCCATGATCATCCTTCAAACCTCCATAAGAAATCAAAGTATCCCATGAAATCATCAAGCCTTTTAATATTAATCCAATGAATTGTTCTAAACCGATTTTGTGTTTGACATCTTTAACGATCACAATTCAAGAATCATACTCCAAATAAACCGCCATTTTTGATCACTAGAACTTGAAGATTTCTAGAGAGAGAAAGTGATTTTAAATGGGTTTTCTAGAAAGAGAAAGTGATACAAACAAGTATTCTAGAGAGAGAAAGTTGAATTATGGATCAAATCAAAGAAAAATTCGATTTCTAGAACACAAAACACTCTAAACATGAAGGTCAATAAGAACATGAAGAATCACCAAATCAAGATAGCCGTCAAGGATCAATTCTTGATGAAAATCAAGAACACCCGCTCTGATACCAATTGTAGTGGTGTTGATTATGATGGCATGTGCAGAATTAGAAAAGATCTAGTGAATCATCATGTAAAATCAAGAACATATGGAGTAAATAAATCTGTGTAAGGTCATGTTAGATCTAGAAAGAATATACAAATGGGTTTATACAAAATTCTCTCTCTAGTCTAACACTCCAAGTGGTTCCTTACATAATTGGAGTCACTCACTTCCTATTTATAGGAAAGACTCAACCCATTTACACATACAAAGAGGGTAAGCCTAAAACACTACATCCAAGAGTAACTTTGCACCCTAACAGTATGTTGACCTTTGTGGTCGTACCATCATGACGCTAGAAGAAAGCAACTTTGTCCGAGTGGAGAGAATGTAAGTGAGAATTTCGAAGCATTTTCATTGCATTTATTTAGAATAAATCTTATGTTGATTTTTAAATGTTTAATATGATATGCTTCTTATCATTGACTAGATTATAAATATTTAAAATATTTTGAAAGTATGTTGGGAGTTTGAATTAGGAATTGGATCATTGTCATTTTCTAATTCCATTTAAGAATCTGACTCCGAGTTACTCGCTAGGCTTCACAAACCTATCGTTACTATTTTGACATGTACTCATAGATGAAGATTGATACCTTAGTTAGAGAAAATAGGTTATATATTTTAGAAGGCCATATTCTATCAGGTGGCGTCCTCGACTTTGATGGGTTTGAAACATTCTAGCACTCCTATGGTGTACATGCAACCCTAGAAACCTTAGATCTATGTTTTCTCTATTATACATGCAAATATTATTTTTCCAATGTTCTCATCCTAACGAACATACCATGGGGTACATGTAATATAAAACTAAATGGGATGACATACCTTTTTCTTGTGGTTGATTCCTTGGAGCTTCAAGAGCCTAGGACCAATAATGTGGATTCCTCAAGTGGAATCACAAATCACCAAAAACACCTTAGAAAGCTTGAGAGAATGGTAACTACACTAGACATTGGCCCACTCTTCTTTACTCATACACTAGTGCCATTTCATCTGCCAAAGACCTCTTCATATAGTATGGAGCATTAGGGTTACATTCATGTAAACCCTAATATCCATGACCTTTCATTTCCATAGGATCCATGGGTTAAAAACTCCATGGACTATCCATGCAAGCTTAGCCCAACCTAAATGAACTTGGCCCATGCTATATATAAGAGTCCATATTTAATTAGTTCATTTTGATCACTATATTAATTCTAAATTAAATCTTGATCAATACTAATTAAATAATATGACTTCATATTAATATATTACAAATCATATTATATTAATAAACCATAGACATACTATTCTAAAAAAACTATCCATACAAATTGTTTCGGTGAAGTGCAACCCAAATGGACCATGCTACTCTCGGGTCGAATACGTACTAATAATAGTTATGGGCTTAGACATCTAATACAACAGTCTCCTACTTGGATAAGTCTAAAACTATTATTGCCTATGACTCCAAGATCCCGACTAGCAATCGTAGCTCTTAAAGCCACTGTCGAACTTTGACCTAGTCAAATGACTTGTCCATTAGATAAGGGATCATATATTCCTCTGTTCTAGATATCATATGGACCGAGACATGGATTATTATCATTCTCCCTGTCCATTTGTTTTTTTCCCGATTTTCGATTTATGACGACTGACTAATTGAACAAATCAAATCAGTCCAGGCTTGTCAAGCACTTAGGGGTGTCATCACTAAATCATCGAGGGGCCCCATAGATATCACTTTTATCCCTCCAAGGGTAAAAGGAAGGGATAAACTTCGACTCATATGCTTGTACTAACCACTTGTTGAATCAAACATAAATGCACGTTTTATAACATCAAGTTACTGATGCGTTTTCGTGCAATCAATGTATAATCAACTCATAGTCAACAAATCATATCTCTAGGTTTGAAGAATATAAGATATTATCGTCTCATGATCACTCATGATCAAATCCATGAAGTGATTCAAATGAGCGTTTGTTTAATCCAATACTGAATCTCATTCCAGGAGCACTCATGAATGTTGTAACAACTCTTGTTATGTCCAACACCTTAGACATCTACAAGCCAACTTCATGACAGTCTTGATTCATATCTACTTACAACATATGACTGACTGTGGAGAAGGCGAATAACTTAGTTATTTGGGAAGTCAAAACACGCAAAGTGAAACACAAGAATAATACTAATCCTATATGGCCCCAGGCACCTTTGAGAGTAAATAAAACACCTTTTATTTAAACACCATATTTATTACTCATTATTCATTGTATAATGTTTCGAATAATCAACTTTATACTTGAATTTGACACAATAGTCATGCCATGCTCCAAGCATGCACACTATGTTTGTCCAAACAATAGTTATGCCATACACCAAGTATGCACACTATGTTTGTCTATGATCCTTACTTTGTGGAATAGATTAATTGAACATAATTCCAATGATTCTAATTTCACAATCCCAAATCCTTTATCGTAAATGTAAGAATCCTAAATTTCTACAATTTACCGAAATCTGTTAGATTCTAAACTTATATGCATTGATCCTCTTGTAATGACTATGCACAAAGTCACAAAGTCTTGGCAACAGACATTACAAAGTACTCCAATGGAGATCAATTCCATGGAAACGAAGTCTTAAATTCAAAGTACATTGCTTTGAACATCCTTCTTGCATTAAGTTTTCTAATCTTACATAGACTAAATAACTTTCACCTATGGAGACATTTCCATATTCCCATGTTGACTATCACTTCTGAACAAGAGTTGCCTCTTTTTAGAATATGTCAATATGGTCCTTTCCAAAAATTTACATCATACTTCCAACTGTCCTTGAGCAACCAATCTTTGGTAAACCTTAGATTGTCCTCGACAATTGCTTAATCAATTTTAGTCATATCTAATTCCAGACCTTTTCCCCTCTTAATGCCATAGGCATTTGGAAAATTTAGAAAGGATAAATATTATAGCACATGTAATCGATCCTATATCCGAAGCATATAGGACACGATTCATGATGTCTCACATAAAGACATGATCCCACACCAGTTTTTTGCTACAATATTTTTAATTTGCCATGTTTTCATAATTCGACTATGAAGAGGGATGCCATAATCATAATCGGATTTTAAGAACGCAATGTATATAGAATTTACTTATGTTGAACCATTCCAATGTAAAATTCATATATATATATATATATATATATATATATATATATATATATATATATATATATATATATATATATATCCTTGACTAAAGATGATTAAAATCTTAATCTATTCTTTTAGAATTGAAATGAAGTATAGTTTCCTCTCCCTTAATTATAGTAAAACAACTTTTCAAACCCTACAGAGTCACGAATTGAGACTTTGGTTTTCTATAGTTAACACTTAACATAATAATCATGCTCCCACTAACATGATAATTATTAACATACCACTTATGCTCCCACTAGCTTTGACATGTATCCAAAAATCAGCTGTGCTTCTAGAAATAAATACTTTATTGACTTTCTTACCAAAGTTTAGATTTCAGATACAAGATGCTTTGGTAAGACTTTATCAAAATCATACACCTTTTTCTTAGACAGCTCACATGTGTGTCTAAACAATTTTAGAACTATGAAAAGGGATGCCATAATCATAGTCTCAATTGTTTAGACCTTTGCTATTTCTCACAAGTCCATGTTAGTGTGCCGGTTAACCACACATGCTCCACTAACGACTTTGAGAATGCAAATATCACAATTGATATCTACTTAAAATCTACTTAGTGAAAGTGTTTCCTCACCATCATTTTCATGAATCGAAGAGAAACCTTATGACACTTAGATTTTATGGTGTATGTGTTCTTATCCATGTGAATTTGTCAAAACCATAATCACAAGACAAGGTTAGTGACAAATCCAAACTCATATGGACTAAACTTGTGCAATCTTAAATTCTTGCCACCTAACAGCACAAGGGCCTACCACTGCTTACAAGTTGTTATGCAATTAATTGAGAACTTGTAGAACTCAGATGCATAGCCAACTTTAACTGGAATGGGCATAGAAATAAGAATAGGTCAACACGATAGGTTATAAACCTCAAGTCGTGTGCTAATGATAAACTACAGGTTTTATTCTTGATTAGTTCTTGAAACTCTTTCAGGATCTTTAAGACTCCCAGTGTCCTCTTGACATATAAGACTCTCTTTCCAAGAACCATTCCTTGACAAACAAATATTCAAGAGATAGTGCGGATTCTTATCAAGACAAACCCTTCACACAATTGGCCTTAGTTGGTCTTTGTTTTATCCAAAAATCACAACTTACCAATTTCAAATGTACAAGAATAGAAAACATTTTACTCTTACATTTGACAAGTATTATAAACCTTCTTTAAGATGTGTCACTCAAGTTACAATCTTGGAGTATGACTCGAAAAATTGTTTTGGAACGAAGGATGACTCATCTTCTTGATTTAACCATTTCAACAATTCATGACTCCTTTTCTTAGCCATAAGATTGTACTAAGATGTCCTTAGAGAATCAAAAATTGTGATATGATTTCATAATCACTAAGATTATCATAAAACAAGATACTCAAGTACTCTCCCATCTTTTCAGATTGGAGAAACTTTTATCTTTCTGCCTAATTTGATTCTTCTTATTTGTTCTGCCATACATCGAAACTTTTCCAATGTTTCAGAATTATACTTAAACTTGTAAGTATAACCATATTTACTAAACTTTAGTAAATCACGACGAATAGTCTTATCGATCTTTGTGGTGGACTTGACCAGTGCACAAGAATGTGTACTTGATCCCTTAGTCCTTCACTTGACTCACATATAAATGTGAACAAGGAATTAGTCCTAATTTTTTCAAAGATGAAAATTCTCATTCATCATACAATAAAACTTGCATGATTCCAAGTTTCAGTCCAATTGAAACTTGGGTGATGAGAATCTTTCCTTATTTGGTAAATTTAGACACTACCACAAATGAAAGAATCAAATTCGTATTTCGATTATTGTTAGAAACATACAAACATCAATTTTCCATAAATGGCAATGCGAGGAGATATAAAATAAAACAAAATTTTATTTATTTATAAAATGCGGAAAAAACTTTTTCCTTACAATGCAAATTAAAATGAAAACTATGCTATTACATATTTCCTAGCAATCTATCATAACTCCTAAGCAGCAGCTCAAAAATCCGATCTTCAAACCATGCGATTGAAACCGTCTTCGCGATCAAATTCAACATATTCTTCCTTTAAGTTTCCTTCCTTTTGCTTGATCCTGCTAAACATCAAAATGCAACCTAGTCACATCATGTATTAAGAATCAACAATTTGGAACTTAACAGAGTTAGATAGTGGACTTACCTGAAGCAGAGTCAAACATTTTGTCTCTACTTTCTTTCAAATCTTTTAGGTATTCAGGGCAGCTTCGCTTCCAATGTCCCTTCTCTTGATAGTAAAAACATACACATTCTTTGGGAATGGTACATGGGACTGTCACAGACTTATCCTTTCTCTTTACCATTTGGTTAACCGGGTTGACGATGGCCAATCCCTTTCCATTGGGAAGAGAAAACTTTTTCGGACTTTCAATGTTATCTTGAGAGGCAGACCTTCCAATCAAATTTGTTTGACCATTGCGCCAAATCATTGTTGATTCAGCAACAAAAAGCAAATAAGAAAGATCTATTAGGGTCATGTCGTGATCTGTCACATAGTAGTCTTTAATGAACTCACTATATGACTCAAGGAGTGACTGAAGAACCCAGTTAATATCCAACTTCCTTGGGACAATGACACCCAACATTCTTAACCTGTCAATGTGTGACTTCATCTCTAAGACATGGGTACACACAGGTCTTCCATCTTTATGTTTCATTACAAGTACGGCTTGAGTGATCTTGAACTTTTCAAGTATTCGAGTTTGTGGGTCAGGGAGAATAATTGGAGAAGGTGGATGAAGAGAAGTGTGATTTCCATGATCCAATCGCGGGACATCATCTTCATTAGGGAAGCTTGTTCCAAGAGATTTGGGAAGATCATAGTTGTCTGAACCAGACATCTACAATTGGAGAAATTCAAGTTAGTTGATTTAAGTCCTTAATAGAACACCCAATATGAAATATTAAGGCTAGAAACCAACACAATATTTTATAACTTGGAAGAGGGATTCTGTAATCTAGGCTATAAAATATTTGAAGTAGGAGAATGACGATTCACCAATTTCCACCATGAAAAACGAAATAGGTATTAGGTTTTAATTGGTTTGAAACTCCTAGATCTTTTGAGATTCATTGAACTTTTCAATGGCATGTTTAAATCTCGAGTGTACCCTCTCAAGTTTGTGATTGGGATGCCGAGGATCACAAACAAGGTGTGAATAACCATGAAAATATACTTGGTACTCTTAATTTTTATCACCTAATCGATGTGTCGGTTAACCACACGCACTCCACCGACCTATTATAAACCTTAAGCCACCCTTTGCCAACCTTTTTAAATCCAAGTTAGTGTGCCGGTTAACCACACACGCTCCATTAACAACTTAAGCAAGGTGCAAAGTGTAATTTTATGGGTTAGCACCAAATTCACATTTTCCTAAGTAACTAAGATTGGGAATTTATAAGTGTTTAGTTACTTAGTATTTATCATTATACTTTTAATGAAGAATTATAGTCTTTGTCCTACCCGTTCGACTAACGACCCTCTACCAGTCAAGGAAGCGGTGGGTAGGGGTGGACACCCATTAAAATGCCATTTTATAGGCAACAACCTTATACCCCCCCCCCCCCCCCCCCCTTATAGAACAGCTTCGTGAATGAGGCCTACTAACGGTAAGACTGGCTTGATCTTATACATATATATTATTAACTTATAATACTATAAAATATAAGGGTTGAGTTTTAACTTTTAAAACTCTAGGGTTTGGAATTAAAGTGTGTGTGGGACTTTACAAATTCCAAAACTTGAGGGAAAGTCTTGAAACTATTCAAAAGCTTTTCATTTCTATAGCTTATGAGTTTAATATGGATTTTAATGGCAAGACTCTTGAAAATCCATAACTTGAGGACAAGTTATGGAGGTCATAAAACAATTTATGGGAAAAGACTCTTCAAATTCATAACCTAAGACTCTTTAATAATTCTTTTAAAGAAAAACTTTTGGTTTTCCATAACTTGAGGAAAAGTTATGGAATCCATTAAAGGCCATTTAGATCATCTAATAAACAAAAAAACATGTCAAAAAAAACTATGATCTAGATTAAACTCATATGAACAAGACAATTCAAATCAAACAATTTTCATGTAATTAGCCTAACCATTAAACTAATAAAAAACATGAATTTATTGACAATTATCTTTGGAATTGGATTAGAATGATCATTACCACATCAAAAACAGGTTTATAAGTTCAAAAATAGCTTAGTGTAATGATTCTAGTCCAATTCCAGCCTTAAAACTCGAAGATATGCTGTCAGGGGGTCCAACTCATCGAGTGCATGAACCAACTCGACGAGTTGGATGAATTTGTTCTTGGACTCGTCGAGTCCCTAGTCCAGACAGCATAAAATTCGATTTTTCAGTCATTGCATCAAGTATAATTGAAAACCAAGCCTAGGCTCTAATACCACTGATGAGTTTGAAACATTCTAACACTCCTATGGTGTACATGCAACCCTAGAAACCTTGGATCTATGTTTTCTCTATTATACATGCAAATATTATTTTTCCAAGGTTCTCATCCTAATGAACATACCATGGGGTACATGTAATATAAAACTTAGTGGGATGACATACCTTTTTCTTGTGGTTGATTCCTTGGAGCTTCAAGAGCCTAGCACCAATAATGTGGATGCCTTAAGTGGAATCACAAATCACCAAAAACACCTTGGAAAGCTTTAGAGAATAGTAACCACACTAGAAATTGGCCCACTCTTGTTTACTCACACACTAGTGTCATTTCATGTGTCAAAGACCTCCTTATATAGTATGGAGGATTAGGGTTACATTCATGTAAATCCTAATACCCATGACCTTTCATTTCCATAGAATCCATGGGTTAAAAACTCCGTGGACTATCCATGCAAGCTTAGCCCAACCTAAATGAACTTGACACATGCTATATATATAAGACTCCATATTCAATTAGTTCATTTTGATCACTAAATTAATTGTAAATTAATTCTTGATCAATACTAATTAAATAATATGATTTCATATTAATATATTACAACTCATAATATATTAATAAACCATAGATATACTATTCTCAAAAGACTATTCATACAAATTGTTTCGGTGAAGTGCAAACCCATATCGACCATGCTACTCTCGGGTTGAATACATACCAATAATAGTTATGGGCTTAGACATTTAATCGAACAGACTTGTGTTTTGATGTTTCAATTATACACCCTTGTATATTAAATGTTCAAACTTAAATTGTAATACTTAACTTTTAGGACATAAATTATGTAATATTGCTTTTAAACAACTAAATGTTATTGAAAGAAAACTTAAATACTTTTAACTCATACGATCATACGATGCATATTTCACGAAAAAATGTCGTAAATATGTGTTTGGAAGATTGTTTAAGATGTATTTATGGAGAGAACTCCAATGAGTGGAGCTTTTGGCTTCTATTGGAACAATGGTGGTTTAGTGCTCATTACCAAACTACAGTTAGTGTTAAAACTTACGGTGCAGCGTATAATCAACCACCTCTCGTGCATATGTCATATCTTCTAAGGAATCAATTTTTGAAGCCATTACTAGATCATTATAAAAAAAGAATTGATGATCACTTCTCTAAACCAAACTTATTCAAAGCTATTTAGAATGAAAAAAAAAATGTTGATAAACACGTATTAAAGAGAATATTTGACATTGGTGATTGGGTATGGCTTAAATTCCCGCCTTACATACAACAATTAGTTAAATTAAGGATGAATCTGGTGTTCGTAAGGAAGTATTATGGTCCTTTTCAAATTTCTATAATTGTTAGGACGGTAGAATATAGGTTCAAATTCTCTATGTATTTCAAAAATACATGGTGTATTGCATGTTTCATAACTCAATAAAATTGTATGTAAGCTTCATATACTAGACCGCTTCCCACCTAGGTTTTGGAGTAACAACGAAAAATTTATCTAGTATATGTTAGAGACTACCATCTCTCTATAAGGACTTATCTTACATTAAGAATGTATATACTAAGAATGTATATACTCACAAATATTGATTCTATTGTAAGCACATATACTTTATATTAACAATACACATTTTTTTTTTCTCATGTTAAATATTGCTAACTTTTTCTTTACCGCTCTTCCCTCTTAAGATAAAATTCAAATTTGACGTAACATTTTGGTGATTGCTTTTAATGTAACTATATGCCAGATAATGTCTAAAATCAAATCTTCTCTTATAAATGATTTTTTTTTTGCCACTTGTCATATTTTCATTCAATTTGACAAATGTCATTTTGTGGTTATTTTGAATTAATATTTTTTCACATGTCATTTTATGAGTTTTTTTATTTTATTAAATTTCATATAATATTTTAATGTAATAATTACAATAAATGTAGCAATAAATAGATATTAATTTCAGTAATAAACTTACCTTTTAATTTTAAAATTCCCAAAATTAAAACTCATTAGTTTCTTTTCTTATTTAAATTATTTGTTTAAATTTAAAAGATAAAAAACATATCTATTATAATAATTTATTATTTTTCTTATTTCTCATATAAATCTAAAGTTCTCAAATATACCACGTGACAGTTTTTTAATTTTTTTCAATTTCATTTAAATCCAATTGGCAAATTGTGGTTTTTTTGACTTTGTTATGAAATTATAAAAAAATCTAATCTAAAAATATAATAAAGAAAATAAGAAAACTTAAATGTCTCCAAAAATTTTCATGTAATTTGTCAATTAATGTATTGAATTCAGTTAAAATTAAATCAACATTTCTAATTGAAAAACATAATTTTCGGCCCATTACTATTGAATTCACGATAATTTGTAGAAACCTTGCAAAAATTGGATCAATCACTGATAATATTTATATTATTTTCAAATTCAGTTTTGTAAATTATTAAACATGTAATGTTTAACAATATATATATATATATATATATATATATATATATATATATATATATATATATATATATATAACTACATGTATTACATGGGTCTCAGAATTAGCTAAGTAATAATTGAAGATAGTTAGGTCGGACGGAATAGTATGCGGGGAGGGGTGCGGGAAGCGTCTCACATGCGGGTACACCGCACTGTCGGTGCGGGAATCGAAGCGCGGGAAAGGGGGTGGGGATGTCGTGTTCTCACTCTTCATGCTATTCGTCCGTTTTGTTTTCTATTTTTTGCTTCAAACGGCTATATAGTCGTTAATATATATATATATATATATATATATATATATATATATATATATATATATATATATCCTTTTATTAAACTATAAATACCACAACATCCAACCATTTTTTTAATCCATACCTTATAATTCTCTCCAAAAAATATTAATCAAAATGTCATCATCTTCATAATCTTATTCGACAACTCTAGAGGAGGCTAAGTTTATCAGTTCCGTCATAACGAAAACGGTTGCATACTATCAAAACCGACTAGGCGAAACATCGCGTGCATGAACTAAACCAAGAAAGTTGCGGTTGCGTAGAAATCACGTAGCCGGACACGATCATCTTATAGAAGATTACTTTGCAGATGACGCCATCTACGTTGTAAAGTTTCGACGTCGGTTCTGGATGAGGAATGAACTATTCTTACGTATTGTTGGCAATTTGGAAGGTCGCTTTCCATTGTTCCAATGGAAAATGGATGTGAGGCGGATAAAAGGTTTCTCTCTCATTCAAAAATACACAGCTACAATTCGTCAGTTAGCATATGGCATGAGCGAAAATAAATGGGACAAATATTTTAGGATGTCAGAGCGTACCGTGTGGGCGTGTGTCTACAAGTTCTGCAAAGCGATCTGTTTGGTTTACGGGCAACAATATTTGCACAAACCAACTATCAACGATATCCACCAATTGTACACGGTAGATTAATGCAAGCATGGATTCCCTGAAATGCTTGGTAGTACTGATTTCATGCATTGGGGTTGGTCATCATGTCCCAACGCATGGTGTGGTCAGTACATGAGAGGCGACCACAAAGAGCCGACGATCGTTCTAGAGGCTATCACATCACATAATCTTTGGATATCACATGCATTCTTTGGTCCAGCCGGTGTAAACAATGACATCATTGTGTTAGACCAATCGCCGGTATTCAACGATATCTACCTTGGAAAGTCGCACAATGTACATTTTCAAAAAAACGGGGTAGCATATAAGCGTGGATACTATCTTACTGACGATATATATCCTCCCTTGTCTGTTTTTGTGAAATCGTTTACATGTCCTAACGACCCGAAAAGGAAAAAGTTTAAAGAGGTGCAAGAGTCAGCTAGGGAAGGATGTTGAACGAACATTTGGTGTACTTAAGAAACGTTATCAAATACTAACAATTGGGGCAACGAAGGAAGAGCGATATGTCGGTACAACGAAAATGAAGTTTTTCCAAATGTCGAAGGAGTAGCCATTGGTACACAAGAGTATAGGGTGAATAGAAGAGAAGTACACAATCGCGACATTCATCACGCCTTTCGTGCTGATTTGGTGGAACATATTTATAAGGCTCACATTCAACCCTGATAGAGTTTTCTCACGATGATTTGTTTGACGAATCAGACGAGGATTCTGATATGTTTGTCGAGAGCGAAGATTCCGATGACGAGAGTGACGTTCGGGAGAATGATGAAGACGATGAGGTCGATGACAAGGACGATGATTCCGAGTGACGTATTTTGGTTTTTTTTTTTTTTTAAATTAGGATATTAATTATGTTTTCTATGTTGTGGGTTGTTTGATTTTTTGTTTGCGTTTTTTTTTTTTAATTTTCTACTTATTTAAATATTAGGTTTAATGTAACTTTTATTTTAACTAGATGGGGAACCCCCGCGTTGCGGGGATCAGATGCGACAATTTTTTCCGTTGTTTGTTCTTTGAAAATGTTATTCGATCAAACAGGACACAAATTGTTGGATTTTTTTTATCAAAACGAACAATATTTTCTAATGCAAATATTCCCTCTTTATCTTCATTTTTAATCATTGTATAATTGTCCATCATTGTCTGGTAAATATCCATTGTAGCATCAATGCCCTCTTCTTCCATCTCCCTCACCAAGGCTTCAGCAGCCTCCATGTTGAACGCTTGGCTGTGTGTGTGTTTCAGAGTGTTACAAAATATATTTTTTTCAAATTTAAAATATATAATTAGAAAGGAATACTCACCAATGTGTATAAATTATGTTTCCATATATAATTGCATTCAAAGTTGTAAGCCTGTCTTTGACTTCCTTGAACCACTTATCTGCAGCACTTCCAAAATAAAAAAAAAAGTTGAATATTTAAGCAACTATTGACCATTTAATAGATACATAATTACACATATATCATTTATGTAGATGCATTATATATATGTATATGTATATGTATGTGTATGTGTATGTGTATGTATGTGTATGTGTATGTGTATGTGTGTGTGAAAGAGTTTTACTTACTTTATATCACCAACTCCAGCAAATCCTCCAATAAGAACACTGTAAGTCACTAAAGTCAATTCAACCATATGGTATAAATTTGCACCTTCAATCCACCTACCTCTGTCTGCAGACAATTACAACATGTCAGAAGTGGCATCCTGTGTAAATGATTATTTGTTTGTAATACGGAATCGAATACAGTAAGTTGTGAAAAGTATATTGGTATGGGTAAGAAAGTAAATTACATTGTTATTTTGTGCAATCTAGCCTATATTTAACAATGTCCTTGGGGATTTATGTGGACAACCATAGCAAGTTTTTCCCAGCAATGAACATCACATGGCATATAGAAAATGGCTAGCCAAAATGCAACACCTCATACAATTAGGGAAAAAACCTTTTGTGTGTTCTTATTTAATTGAATTTTTTTGATACTTATTTTGTAGCTATCTAAAGTCTCAGTTCAGGGCAAAATATATGTGCAAATAAGCTTTTGATGGTCTCACATCACGACTCTTCTATCAATAGCAAACACTTGCAAAAAACCAACATATAATCCATCAACTTATTCATATGGTTACTCATAAGATATAGTATAAAAATGTACATTAAAGAAATAAAAGTATGTTGCTGTTATGGGTTAAAAATAAAGTATATTGCCTATTTTATTAACAATCTGATGAAATTTTTTAAGAAAATATAGAATAAATAAACTAACCTTATCATGCTTTCCTAACAATCTAACAGGAGAAATAGGGAACTCTCGAGTAGTGTCATGTCTTGAAGGGAAGTAGTTGATCTGGAAGCGTAAAAGATCATAAAATCAATAAATTTATTAACAAAATTTTTATTATTTTTAGGGTTTTATTGTTATGATATGTTTTCATGTTTATTTAATTTCTACTTGTCAAGTGTTTGCCGACGGTTCAAAATAGAAGGTCCTATCACCCCTTATGATCATTCAATGCATAATAAACGCTTTTTTTTGTTTCTCCGAAGAAAACAACCACAAAAAAATGAATTAAGAATGAAACAGGGGAATAACATTATGTTACAAATTTTGTTACCTGGAATTTAAATGAGATTCAATAATAAAATTAAATAATTCCCTAATTTTAGTTTTATTTAAATATATTTTTATTTATTGTAAATATATATAATTGAATTTTAAATTTCCATTTTTTTAGTATATGGATAGATATTTTTATAAATAAATCTCTATTGTATATTTACACTTCATACCCTTGTTAAAAAAATTTATTATTGGTAAAAAGTAGATTGTTTATATTGATTAAAAGAGTAAAATGCACAATTTCACCAAAATACTTATTATTTTTACCCCTTCTTTGGATAGAGTGTAGCAGAAACTTACCCGACAGAGGCTGAGGGAGATGAAATCATCTTTAACTTGAATTTAAAATTAACCTATCTGATAGTAAAAGCGTACACATAATCATGTTATAACATAAATCTAAGATCATGAATATGAGAAAGTTAATAATTGTGTTGATCTAATTGACTGAACTTAGCATTAGTGCCAAAAAGACAGAAACATCACATAAGCCAACTTTCCACATGAAAGGAAGTTTATAATGTTAAGTCAACACCAGATAAAAATTATAGCTTCATCTATAAAGAAAATTGAAAATTTACCACATATATCTTCTTTCAATAAAAAATAAACACAAAATTGAAGTCTTTATACATTTCTTTAAGTCGGTAGTTATGACAGTTCCACAAACATCATCGGGAATTTTTTGCTCTTCTTCCAACTTACAAATCGGCCCTAAGTTAAAACATTGATTCATAGTTAGCAATCAAAATGAACGGAAATCAACATAAATGAATTGCTGGTAGTAAAATAATTATAAACCAAAAACAATACTAAATCAAAAGTTTAATACAAACAATACTAAAAGCTTCAGAGTTGAGATGACAACCTCCATATTCAACTCAATTTCCTTCACGGATTAAGACTGACTTTACAGTTGCACATAACATTTAAAGAAAATATGTCCTATGGATTGCCAAGACAAGATATTATGATTTTGTTTATATTGGAACGACTCTTTAAATTCGAATAATTAAACTTACTCTTAATACATTTTTTTTCTGTGGTTCAGGTCAGGAAAGAAGATCTTTACAACACAAAGCATTGTCTATTTATCAGCAGACATAAATGTGTCTGATAACCAGAAAAGGATGGCATTTGCAAATAGCTCATGTTGAATTCAGCCATTGACAAGTCGTGTATGGCTCCCATGCCTTTGCCTGAAAACACATGTCTCAAAACGTTGGTTTTTTGTCGTTATTTTTTTTCTGGTGGCTTATTATTCTGTTGCATTTCAAGGGTATTTTAGACATTTTACCAAAAATCAACAAATCTTTGTGCATTCCTCTTCCATCTGGCCAAAATTTCTCTCAAAAACAGGTGCTGAAAAAGTAATATAGATTGTGATTCCTCGATAAAGTCGTGACAAACCTGAAAATAAGATTTAAATTAGTTGACTTATAATGTAATTCCTTGAATAAGAAGAGAGCATCAAGGTTGCCATCACCTCTGACTTTATTTGATTTATTAAATTTGTGAAAGGAGAATCGATTACTCACCAGTTTAGTGAGATTGATAAAGATGTTATCCCACCAATTAAGGGTTGTCTAGCTTTAGCTAGAGCACTTAAGGAAAACCTGTCTGATTATTAAAATAATAATTTTTCTTTCTTGGATTTTGGTAATATAAATTTTGAGAAAAAAAATAGTCGACTCATAGAGGAAGTACTTACATATCATTGCCACAGAATGGACCCTTGTTAACTCCAACAATCACCTGATGATCATACCAACATGAGTCAAAATTTAAGATAAAAATGATGATTGATACACCTACAAAAAAGTACCAGTTGTGGTTTTGGCCATGCAAACAATGCCCCTGATAAGGCTAAAGAAACATACTCCATAGGGGTACGGGGTACCAGAAACCTCATAAGCAATGGCACCTTTCATCCTTACTCTTCCTTGAAGGCCCGATTCCCAAGCAAAAAATCATACCAATTTTGTTGATTTCTTCATGTAACATATCCAACTCTAATCAATGTTTTTTCTGTTCCTAATATGATACATGGAAACCATTTACAGAAATACTTAGAGCCTGCATCATAACAGGATTGAATGCAGTCAAAAGGCAGAAAATCAACCAAATTGATTTGCAACAGAAAGGAGTTTGAAGAAAGAGTACCTTAAATCAAAACTTACTGCAGGAAATTAGGGCATGGTTGTTTGTGTTCGTGTTTTTTCCGATTTCCAAATTCCCCACAGAAATCCTAGAAAACAACATAACAATAGCAACTAAAATAGAAGAAATCAAAAGAGGGAAATTGCATAAAGGAAGAATACGGTGGTGATTGGCGATGCGTTGTGACAGACCGACCATGGAGAAGACGATTCCTCCAATTGAGACAGATGACGGCGATGGGTAGGGCACGAAACAGAGACGAATCTATGAGGCAGTGGTCGATTGATAAACATTTGAGAATTTTGGAGGATTAAGAGTCGGTGTAAGGAAAAGGATCCCGAACTACTGAAGCAGCCCCGTCTATTTACCTGCAATCGCCGGAGAAGGCAGTCCGTCTCCATCCCACAGACCGAGACCCACCCCGTCGCACCAATATTTTCCCCTTCTAGCTCCACAAAAGCCACCGAGCACCTGTTCACCGCCATTTGCTACTGTCGTGATTGCAACTTTCGTCCTCTACTACTACCGTCGGTGGTGCGCTTCGCCGGCTTCGTTTCCCCTTCATTCGTCTAGTTCGACCTCGAAGTTGAAGACCATCTCGGCTTTGCAAATCGAACGATGCGCCTTCCCTTTTCCCTCTCTTTCTGTAACGTCCCAAAAATACGAGCCAAAAATTTCATTTTTAAAACATATACTTAGTAAAGCATTAGAAATAAAAGCGTTCACCGATCATAACATTTCATAAAAGATATCACATGTCTGGAAAACATTTTCATAAATATAATAATGTCAGAGTACAAATCCCCAGGAAGATCTCATAGTGCGGAATACGAGGCATGTGTGTGATGGGCCGCTACCGCGCCAGCTCCTTCCCCTTTGAAGAAGAGGTACCTGAAACCAAAACTAAAAACTGTAAGTACGAAGCATAGTGAGTTCCCCCATAATACCTCATACCATACAAACATACAATGAATAGCTAAGAGATACGGGCCTCGCCCACACTCCGCTAGCTGGGAGATACGGGCCTCGCCCACACTCCGCTATTTGGGAGATACGGGCCTCTCCCACACTCTGCTATCTGAGAGATACGGGCCTCACCCACACTCCCCTATCAGAGAGATACGGGCCCTGCCCACACTCAGCTGCTAATCCATAACATACAAGTATCACACAGACAATGAGTATAGACAAATCTATCATACTGGCATATATCATAATCAAACTCAACCATGAGATACGGGCTCTGCCCACACTCCGACACTAGCATAACGTCTATATGGGCCAGACTTGGTGCCTTAGACCCGTTACTACTGGAAGGAAACTCACCTCGAAGAGTAGCTACCGTAAGTCCGACTGCTAGATGTCTGGCTGCTGTACCGGTAATCCTCCGGCTACAAACCCATAAACATAGATTAGCCACTCATAAATATCCTTAGGTCAATTGACTGACCCATCCCTGGTCCAAGGTCAACTCCTTGGTCAAGGTCAACTCCCAGTTGACTGGACTCGCCGAGTCGTGGCACAGACTCGCCGAGTCCTTCTCCTACTAACCCGGTCCTACTCGCCAAGTCCCTCTTTCCACTCACTGAGTCACCCTTGACTCACTACTCGGGACTATGGAACCGACTCGTGATCCGAATCGCCGAGTCCGAGAGCAACTCGCTGAGTTCCACGAGCAAATCTCCTACTCGCTTCCAATCCTCACCAGAACATTCCGTAAGAGGATTTGGGGTTTTGGGACTACGTTACTCTGCTAATTCCGTGTGCAGATACGAAGGGTTGGACCTACAACACTTAAACCCCTCTTACTCAGAGAAAGTTCATATGACTCGCCGAGTTTGAAGAACAACTCGGCGAGCTCCAGGCAATCTTCATAGGACTCACCGAGTTGTTCATCCAACTCGCTGAGTTTAAGACTATCTTCATAGAACTCGCCGATTTCCACTTTGGGACTCGCCGAGTCCCTTCGACCCACTTCCCATACAGACCAAAACTGAGACATGCAACGTTTCTAACCCATAGATCTATGCTCCTAGGGCATGCTTATCACGTAAAGTTGCAAACTTTACGTGCATGCATGGCCCTATGAGCTCAAGAAGGCAAATCCAAGCTCTTTAAGGGGTCATACACTCAATAGGGACCTCAATAACCGCAACCACGGAGACTTTATACTTTTAGGATGTCCATAAGATCCCAATCTGAAGTCCTTTCAAAACTTAAAGCATAAATACATGGAATTTGAGGTTTAGGGCTTGAAACCACTAATTTGGGACAAAAAGGGGATCTAATGAACTAATGATCAAGGTAAGAACTTTTCTACCTGAATGGAAGCTTCTCACAGTGTAGATTCCGGATCTACCTTCCCTCCTTGCACACTTCAACCTCCTCTTCCTTCCTCTAAGCTCCAAACCTTCTCCACAAAGCCAAAATCATTCTCAAGAACAATATGGGGGCTAGGGTTTCTTTCTACAGTTCTCTGGAAGTGTTAGGGACTAAGGAGGCCAAGTTAGAGCGTTTAAATAGGGTGAAAATGCCTGGATTAGGGTTTTTGTCCAAACAGGGTTTACTCGCCGAGTCCAATGCAAAAATGCGTAAAATTAAAATATTAATCACAAGGAGTACGTACCAGGAACCAGGTGCTACAAATCTCCCCCACTTATTTCAGACTTCGTCCTCTAAGTCTGCTGCTCGATCTTGAAACAACTCGGGGTAATGCTCCATCATCTCTTCCACCGGCTCCTAAGTCCACTCCGATCCCTTTCGGTGCTGCCATTGCACCTTCACGAGTTCCACCCTCTTGTTCCTTAGATCCTTCGACTTCCTGTAGAGGATCACCACAGGCCGCTCGATGTAATTAGGCTGTCATCAGCCTGAATATCCTCCAAAGGCACCACTGCCGAGTCGTCTACCAAACACTTCCGCAATTGAGAGACGTGGAAATTGATGTGGATCTGGCTGATTTCGGCTGGCACATCCAATCTATACGCCACCTTGCCCACCCGGGCTACAACCCTGAATGGACCGATGAACCTTGGGCCCAACTTGCCTTGCTTCCTGAATCGGATGACGCCTTTCCACGGCGACACCTTCAGGGGAACCATATCCCCGAATTGGAATTCCAAGTCTGAACGACGCTTGTCGGCATAACTTTTCTGCCGACTCTGGGCAGTCTGGAGCCTACCCCGGACCTGCTGGATCTTCTCTGTCGTCTGGAGCACCACTTCGGTGCTTCCCATGACCTTCTGGCCAACCTCTCCCCAACATATCGGGGTACTGCACCTCCTTCCATACAACATATCGAAGGGAGGACGGTCGATGCTCGCATGATGGCTATTATTATATGAGAACTCTGCCAACGGGAGGTAGGTATCCCAAATACCTCCAAAATCCAGAACACATGCCCGCAACATATCTTCCAACGTTTGGATGGTCCGCTCGCTCTGACCATCCGTCTGCGTATGAAAAGTGGTGCTGAAATGCAGACGAGTACCCAACTCGTCATGGAACTTCTTCCAAAACCTGGAAGTAAATCGCACATCTCTGTCTGAAATCACTAATACGGGCACCCCGTGCCGCGCCACTACCTCTCTGATATAGATGTCGGGCAACTTCTCGGCCGAGATCTTCTCCTGAATTGGGATAAAATGGGCGCTCTTGGTCAACCGGTCCACGATGACCCATATAGAATCCACTCCCCGCGCGGTCCTGGGTAGCTTCGTGATAAAGTCCATCGTAATACCTTCCCATTTCCATAACGGGATATCCAATGGCTGCATCTTTCCGTGCGGTCTCTGGTGCTCGGCCTTGACCTTCCTGCAGGTCAAGCACCGCTCGACGTACCAAGCCACATCGCGCTTCATGCAGCGTCACCAATAGTCCAGACGAAGATCCCTATACATCTTCGTCGCCCCGGGATGAATGGAGAATCGAGATTTGTGTGCCTCCTCCAACAAGACCTGGCGCACGCCTCCGAGGTACGTCACCCACACCCTGCGGTGTAATGACAATAATCCTCTGCTATCATAGTCGAAGGAGGAAACCTGACCCACTATGCGCTCACTCTTCCGATGTTCCTCCTTCATGGCCTCCTGTTGGGCCTCCCGAATCCACTCCAAAAGCGGGGTCACCACTGTCATCCGCATGCAAATATCCTTGATCGGCGCCACCTTGCGGCTAAGCGCATCGGCCACCACATTGGCCTTCCCCGGTTGGTAAAGGATCTCACAATCATAATCCTTCACCACATCGAGCCACCGACGCTGCCTCATGTTCAGATTCGGCTGATACATGAGGTACCTCAAACTCTTGTGGTCCGTGTAAATGGTACACCGAACCCCATAGAGGTAATGTCGCCAAATCTTGAGGGCGAAGACCACCGCCCCCAACTCTAAATCGTGCGTCGGGTAGTTCGCCTCGTGAGGCTTCAGTTGCCTCGAAGCATAGGCAATGACATGACCTCTCTGCATCAGTACCACGCCCAACCCCGAAATGGACGCATCACAATATACCACAAAATCCTCTACGCCCTCTGGCAGGGCTAAGATTGGCGCCTCACACAATCTCTGTCTTAGAGCCTCGAATGCTGCCTGCTGCTCAGGCCCCCATCGAAAGACCACAGCTTTCTT
Organism: Lactuca sativa; assembly: GCF_002870075.4. Lineage (NCBI taxonomy): Eukaryota > Viridiplantae > Streptophyta > Magnoliopsida > Asterales > Asteraceae > Lactuca > Lactuca sativa. The sequence goes on along the minus strand of NC_056627.2, from coordinate 330,073,150 downwards.
TGTCAGTCGCGTCAGAGGTACGGCTATCTTAGAGAAGTCCTGAATGAATCTCCGATAGTAGCCCGCTAATCCCAGGAAACTCCGAATCTCGGATGGAGACTTCGGAACCTCCCATCTCATCACGGCCTCCACCTTGGTCGGGTCTACTGAGATCCCGTTCTGGTTGATGAGGTGCCCAAGAAACTGCACCTCGCGCAACCAAAACTCACATTTGTAGAACTTGGCGGACAAGCTCTCCCTCCTCAAGGTCTCCAAAACCTCTCTCAGATGTTCCTCATGCTCCTCCTGCGTCTTGGAATAAACCAAGATGTCATCAATGAAAACTATCACAGACCGATCCAGCATCGGTCTACATACGCGGTTCATGAGGTCCATGAACGCGACAGGAGCATTGGTGAGCCCAAACGGCATCACTACGAACTCATAATGGCCGTAACGCGTCCGAAACGCGGTCTTCTGTACATCCTCCTCTCGGACCCTCATCTGATGATACCCTGACCGCAAATCGATCTTGGAGAACCAAGATGCTCCCTATAACTGATCAAAGAGGTCATCAATCCTCGGGAGTGGGTAACGGTTCTTCACTGTTACCTTATTCAGCTCCTGTTAATCAATACACATCCGATGCGACCCGTCCTTCTTCTTCAAAAACAGGACCGGGGCTCCCCAGGGTGAACTGCTCAGTCGAATAAATCTCTTGTCTAGCAGCTCCTGCAGCTGCGTAGACAACTCCTGCATCTCGGGAGGAGCCAACCGATAGGGTGCCTTGGCTATCGGAGCCGCACCAGGAACTAGGTTGATCCTGAACTCTACCTGACGCTCCGGAGGTATTCCAGGAAGCTCCTTCGGGAACACATCAGCGTAGTCTCGCACCACTGGAACCTCGCTCACCGTCGCCTTACCCGCCTCCCGGGTATCCATAACGTACGCGACATATCCCGCGCAACCCTGCTGAAGGTAGCGCCTAGCCCTTGCTGCTGAACATACTGTGGGTCCACGCTGTGGCCTCTCGCCATGGATCACCAACTCTCCCCCACTTGGGGTCCTGATCTGCATCAGCTGCTGTGCGCAATCTATCACCGCCCCATTAGGGCTCAACCAAACCATGCCTATAATCACCTTGTTCCCACGCAACGGAATGGGAACCAAATCCACCAAGTAGCGCTCCTCAAACAACTTTAGAACACAATCCCTGAACACTGCTGATGCTCGCACTGATCGATCATCGGCAATCTCCACCTCTAAAGGCAATCCAACGTGCCCGAAGACTCAGGAAACTTCTTGCTAAGCGCAAGAGAAACAAATGATCGGGTAGCCCCCGAATCAAACAACACCTGAACTGGAATACCGTTCACATGGAACGATCCTAAATAGAGCACATATCAATATCATAACATCATAAAAATAAGATAGATGGAAAGAATCATACTTGTCACCACATCGGGTGCGGCGCGTGCCTCCTCTTTCGTCAGTTGAAAGGCCCGACTCCTCACCACTGGAGTCTCTGACTTGCCCTGCCGGCTATCTGTGATCCTCAGATTCGCTGGAGTTGGCGCCTTCACTGGCGCTGATGCTGCTGTCAACTGGGGGCAATTGGCCCTCTTGTGGCCCCTCTGGTTGCGGTGGAAACACAACAACTCAGATGTCTGAACAACCGAGACAGGGGCAGTACAATCCCTGCTAAAGTGCCCCGCCTTGCCGCACTTGTAGCAGCCTGATGATTCCAATCTACATGCTCCCTCATGCGACCTGCCGCATTTTCCGCAGCGGCCCAACCCTCCTTGGCCTTTCGGCCTACCATCTGATCCCTCGGGCTTCTTCCCCGAAGCCCCAACCACCTGCCCCATCTCTGCCTTTCTCTTTCGAATGTGCTCCAAGTCAATCTCCCTTTCCCTCGCCCTGGCAATCATGGACTCCAGGGTAGGGCAAGCTGAAAAGCTAACATGCTCCCGGATGTCAGCCCGTAACATGTCATGATAGCGGGTCCTCCTCATATCCTCATCTCCCGCATACTGGGGCACCAACAATGCCCTCTCCCGGAACTTGGCGGTGATCTCCGCCACAGTCTCCGTAGTCTGCCTCATGTCTAAAAACTCTCTGGCCAGCTGTTGAAGCTCGACAGCCGACGCAAACTCTGCCCTGAACCTGGTCACAAAGTCCGACCAGGTCATAGCCTCAACAGTCGAGGCTCCCAATGAGTCACCGACGAACTCCCACCAATCTCTAGCTCGGTCTCGTAAACATCCTGCTGCACATCTCATCTTCGACCCCTCGGGGCAGAAGCTCGTCAACTGTGCGGACTCAATGTCCGCAATCCATCATCTGGCAGTAACGGGGTCCTTCGCCCCATGGAAATCCGGCGCACCACTGACCCTGAAGTCCTTAAAGGACAGTGTGCGAGATCCTGACTGGCCAGATGCCATGTCACTCCTGAACGCCCTGAGGCGGTCCTCCATCAGCTCAACTATCCTTTCCTTGATCGACCCGAAAATGATGGGGATCGACTCAAGGATGCCTCTGGTGATCTCTGACGCGATGAACTCGCGTAGCCTCTCATCTACTGGCTCGGAACCTGATCCCGAACCCGAACCCTCTCCAAAACCGCCACCAGCTGGCCTCTGGCGTAGTACCACCATTCTGCAATACACACAGACAACCATTAATGATACTGATACCCCTAAAGGGATCGCATTTATTTCAAGTTCCCTGGTCTTGTCTCAGCCTTCCTTAGTTCGGGTACGGATCCTCTATTTTCAGTAGTACGGGCCCATACTACCTTCCACATCTATCCGTACCTTCTCCAAGGACTGCCTTGACTCCACCAGGTCCCTTTCACTACCGTTGATCACTGTTATACTCATCCTAGGCTTACCCTAGGAAACCTCTGACTCCTCCCAACCCAGTCCTCAGCTGCTGACGGTCTCTTTGTAATGCCAATTAGCCATTACTCGAATACAATCACATGCAACGAGGCTCAGATAATCCTTCGAGTGAGGGACTCACCCCACAATGGTTAGGACTCAAACCAGAGCTACGCAATAGGGTCAAATCCAACACACTGAGATTATTCAACCCTGATCACATGTGACTTTAACGTATTCACCTAACAGCTAACTCCCATCACTCGAGGCCCTCGTAGCACAAAGCAAACAACATTCGGACAAAAGGAAACAATCTCAAGCGACTCTGTCCTCGTAACAGGAACTGCACTAGCATACAATGCTAAGCTCATACTATCAGGCATAACCTAGTCAGGCTATCCTACTGTTGTCTACTCAATTCTAGCATGCAGTTTTCCATACACTGAGGCACATAAAGTAGGCACATATGGCATCACTACTAGATCCTTAGGCCTATTCTAGCATGCTGTTCTACTAAAACTGATAAACATAACATAAGTTTGTATGGGTACCTTGTGGAATCCTTACTTGAGCTCGGCCGGTCGCGCACATCACACACTTTGTTCCTTCTTAAAACTCTTTACTTAGCTTTTAGAAAACATTTTCTTCTTTAAAATCTTTTAATCCCTTGATTTGAGTTCAGACACCCCCGAAGGTGTGTCCGAATCCCTTAAACAGGGCTCTGATACCAACTTGTAACGTCCCAAAAATACAAGCCAAAAATTTCATTTTTAAAACATATACTTAGTAAAGCATTAGAAATAAAAGCGTTCATCGATCATAACATTTCATAAAAGATATAACATGTCTGGAAAACATTTTCATAAACATAATAATGTCAGAGTACAAATCCCCAGGAAGATATCATAGTGCGGAATACGAGGCATGTGTGTGATGGGCCGCTACCGCGCCAACTCCATCCCCTTCGAAGAAGAGGTACCTGAAACCAAAACTGAAAACTGTAAGCACGAAGCTTAGTGAGTTCCCCCATAATACCTCATACCATACAAACATACAATGAACAGCTACGAGATACGGTCCTCGCCCACACTCCGCTAGCTGGGAGATAAGGGCCTCGCCCACACTCCGCTATCTAGGAGGTACGGGCCTCGCCCATACTCTGCTATCTGAGAGATACGGGCCTCGCCCACACTCCACTATCAGAGAGATACGGGCCTCGCCAACACTCAGCTGCTAATCCATAACATACAAGTATCACACAGACAACGAGTATAGTCAAATCTATCATACTGGCATATATCATAATCAAACTCAACCATGAGATACGAGCTCTGCCCACACTCTGACACTAGCATAATGTCTATATGGGCCGGCCTTGGTGCCTTAGACCCGTTACTACTGGAAGGAAACTCACCTCGAAGAGTAGCTACCGAAAGTCCGACTGCTAGACGTCTGGCTGCTGTACCGGTAATCCTCCGGCTACAAACCCATAAACATAGATTAGCCACTCATAAATATCCTTAGGTCAATTGACTGACCCATCCCTGGTCCAAGGTCAACTCCTTGGTCAAGGTCAACTCCCAGTTGACTGGACTCGCCGAGTCGTGGCACAAACTCACCGAGTCCTTCTCCTACTAACCCGGTCCTACTCGCCAAGTCCCTCTTTCCACTCACTGAGTCACCCTTGACTCACTACTCGGGACTATGGAACCGATTCGTGATCCGACTCGCCAAGTCCGAGAGCAACTCACCGAGTTCCACGAGCAGATCTCCTACTCGCTTCCAATCCTCACCAGAACATTCCGTAAGAGGATTTGGGGTTTTGGGACTACGTTACTCTGCTAATTCTGCGTGCAGATACGAAGGGTTGGACCTTCAACACTTAAACCCCTCTTACTCAGAGAAAGTTCATATGACTCGCCGAGTTTGAAGAACAACTCGGTGAGCTCCAGGCAATCTTCATAGGACTCGCCGAGTTGTTCATCCAACTCGCCGAGTCTAAGACCATCTTCATAGAACTCGCCGAGTCCCTTCGACCCACTTCCCATACAGACCAAAACTGAGACATGCAACGCTTCTAACCTATAAATATATGCTCCTAGGGCATGCTTATCACGTAAAGTTGCAAACTTTACGTGCATGCATGGCCCTATAAGCTCAAGAAGGCAAATCCAAGCTCTTTAAGGGGTCATACACTCAATAGGGACCTCAATAACCCCAACCACAGAGACTTTATACTTCTAGGATGTCCATAAGATCCCAATCTGAAGTCCTTTCAGAACTTAAAGCATAAATACATGGAATTTGAGGTTTTAGGGCTGGAAACCACTAATTTGGGACAAAAAGGGGATCTAATGAACTAATGATCAAGGTAAGAACTTTTCTACCTGAATGGAAGCTTCTCACAGTCTAGATTTCGGATCTACCTCCCCTCCTTGCACACTTCAACCTCCTCTTCCTTCCTCTAAGCTCCAAACCTTCTCCACAAAGCCAAAATCACTCTCAAGAACAATATGGGGGCTAAGGTTTTTTCTACAGTTCTCTGGAAGTGTTAGGGACTAAGGAGGCCAAGTTAGAGCGTTTAAATAGGGTGCAAACGCCCAGATTAGGGTTTTTGTCCAAACAGGGTCTACCCGCCGAGTACGGGGACCGACTCGCCGAGTACAAAGTTCAAACCCCGCACCTTATCCCGCTCCTACTCGGTGAGTTGGTCCTTCAACTCGCCGAGTCCAAGGCAAAAATGCATAAATTTAAAATATTAATCACAAGGAGTACGTACCAGGAACCAGGTGCTACACTTTCGTTCGTCTACTTGTAGGCATTCTTCCGACTAAACGTCAATTGTGGATAGTTGTGGAAGGACTAATAGAGAGTTGTGGAAGGACTAAAGATATTTCAAAGAGGCCATCCAAAATATGCGTATCGACACAAAATAACCATATAATAATAACAATAATACAGAGACCATTCTTCCCAAAAATCCTGCAGTTTACTGTTAAAACTTTTCACAATCTTAATATATATATATATATATATATATATATATATATATATATATATATATATATATATATATATATATATATAACAATTAATGAAATGTTTTTTATTTTTAATTAGATTTTATGTTTAGTGTTAATTTAAAAATTATAAATCATAAAAAAAATTATTTAAAAAATAAAAAAACATAGTAAGGGAAGTTATTCTCACCCATTCCTTTAGTTTTAGATGAGGGAAAGGAAAGTAAAGGAAATGATGGTATGACCCACAAAAAATGAGGTAACTTTTATCCCACTCCTTCCAATCTTATAAATCGGAATTTCAAAATCTTAGTAAAATGTGCAATATAATTAAATTTTTGATTTCCTTTTTTAGAAGATATATGTTGTCTTGTCTTCTCATCATTATATATTTCTTATGTATAGTTCATGTCTAGTTTGGTGAGGCTTGTTTTCTTCCGCTCTATATGAGGTTTTGGTCTAATAATCTCAAATGGTCACGCAATCTTATGTGATGAAAGTTTGGAAAATTGACTTAAAAGCTCAGCAAAGTTTCCAAACCATTTAAAAAATTTCAATCATGTTTTGTCTGTTCAAAAAAACTCAACGAACTTAACTTTTTGTCTAAAAAGTCCAACAAAGTTCCAAACCGTTCAAAAAATCCCAATTTTGTTTTGTTTAAGTTCATTGGGTTTTTTTTGAACAGTCAAAACATGATTGGGGTTTTTAAACGTTTTGGAAACTTTGTTGGTCTAACAAGTCATTTTCCCTATACGGTAATAAGCCACGTCATCTATTTCTCTTATTTGACTTTCAGGAAAATGTAACTTAGTTGGACTTTTTAGACAAAATATTAAGTTCGTAGGGTTTTTTTGGATAGACAAAACATGATTGAGGTTTTTTGAACAGTTTGGAAACTTCATTGGACTTTTAAGTCATTTTCCCATGAAATTTTTTAGAAAGGATTGGTTTACTCGAGCATTTCTTTTGAGTAATTAAGTTTTGTTTTGTACATAATAAATGTATTTTTGAAAATTTAATATAAAATAACAAAAAATGAGGGTTTTTTAATCAAAAATAAAAATTATAATTTTTTTTTTGAACCGGCAAATACAAATATACTAATCTACTCCTAAACTAACACCTAATTCCACCTATGTTCACGACGGGACTTGAACCCTTGACCTCAAAGAGGGAGGGCACCCTGCGACTAATCTTCGTAAAGATATAGTTCCGCCATAGTTATTCAATTTTTTCGTTATTTTAAAAAGACATTCTTAACGGCATTCAGTCACAACACCAAAAAGTTAAAAAAAAAAAAAAAAAAAAAAAATCAAGCAACTTAATCGTTGACAAACGTACAGTGTTTCAGCATCATTATTTAGCTACCTATTTATATTAGTATTAAAATATTATGCATGGTATTCTAGATGTAATGGTTGGTCAATTCTTAATATATTCAGTTGACACATGTGAAATTCATCTATCAATTATTGTTTTCCGTGATAGGAAGGAAACTTGTCAAATAAATACTATCTTTCTCCATTTAAAAACCGCCAAAATAATACACACATCTACAGACGGAGCTCTCGATATCCATGGTAACACCTACAATGGCTGCTGACCTGAATAAGGTGGTCGTAGTGATGGTTCCACTACCATTACAAGGCCACCTAAACCAGCTCCTCCACCTCTCCCGCCTTATCGCCACCAACAACATCCCAGTCCACTTCGTCTGCACCACCACCCACGGCCGCCAAGCCAAGCTCCGGATCCAGGGATGGAACCCCCACACCATCTCCACCATTCACTTCCACGACTTCCCTATCCCTCCCTCCTCTTCTCCTCCTCCTCCTCCTCCCAACCCCAACTCCACCAACAACTTCCCTTCTCATCTCCAACCTTTATGCGAAGCCGCCACCCAACTCCGCCACCCCGTAGCCTCCCTCCTCCGTAAACTCTCCCCAACCACCCACCGTCTCGTTGTTATCCATGATTCTCTAATGGGTTCTGTCGTTCAAGACTTCGTTTCTCTTCCAAACGCTGAATCATATACTTTTCATACAGTATCAGCATTCGCTATTGCTTTATACACTTCCAAGAAAGTTAGAGAACAAATCCAGGAGTTAGTCGAACCAGAGGATCTTACAAATGACCTCCTCTCATTCGAGGGTTGCTTCACTTCGGAGTTCAAGAAATTCATTTCACTACAACACGAGTATACAAAACTAAGCTCGGGCCGCATCTACAACACGTGTAAAGTCGTGGAGCAACCAGTTCTGGACCTACTTGAAACAGAGGCAAGAAATCGAAACAAGTTACTTTGGGCTCTTGGACCCTTTAATCCTGTGGACATAAAAAGGTCAACAGTAGTCACGAAAAAAGATGGTGGTCCAGTCCACGTCGACAGATGCCTCAAATGGCTTGACAAACAAGCATCGAACACCGTGATCTTCGTTTCTTTCGGGACAACCATTTCATTCTCCCATGAACAAGTTCTCGAGATTGCAACCGGGTTGGAAAATAGCAACAGAAAGTTCATATGGGTGTTAAGAGATGCAGATATAGGAGATCATCATATTGAGTTCAATGATGAAATTAAACGTCGCTTGGAACTTCCAGAAGGGTATGAAGATAGAGTTAAAGATAGAGGCATGGTGGTTAGAGAATGGGCACCCCAGTTAGAGATCTTGGCTCACCCATCTATCGGTGGATTCATGAGTCACTGTGGTTGGAACTCATGCATGGAAAGCATTTCTATGGGTGTCCCAATAGCTGCATGGCCTTTACACTCCGACCAACCAAACAACGCCGTTTTGGTAAGCAAGATTCTTAAAGTAGGTTTCCTGGTGAAAGAATGGTCCTCCCGGCGAGAGCAGGTTGTGCCAGCAGTGGCGGTGGAGAAGGCGGTGATGAGATTGATGGGTTCGACAGAAGGGCAGGAGATGAGGAAGAGGGCGGTGGTTGTAGGCCGCCGAGTTAGAAAGTCGGTGAGAGATGGAGGCGACGCTCGGATGGAGCTGGAATCGTTCATAGCTCACATAGCTCGATAATTATGACTTCGTTTGTCAGGTGTCATCAAAATTGATTAAAATAAATAACCGTTCTTGTTTGTCGTCGAGCGGTATATGGTGTTGAAGTGGTTTTCTTCCAACACGTACCAAGTGTTTGAAGGTTTAAGTAACAAGTACTTAGTACTGTAGCTTAGATGAAATATATTGGAGAGTGTGTTATTGTTCTAGATAATCAAAATTAATTAAAAGCAGGGTCCTCTCAAACTACTCTCTCTTAAATTTCTACTTTTTCTAACATATTTAATGTTTTACTGTTTCAATATATAATGTGGCACGATGTATTACAAGGCCTAAATCCTAAACTCGATATAAAACTAAATGAGTTGATAAGATACAACATGGTGATTAACCGGATCAAATTATGCAAACTTATCTCAACCCATTTAGATTTCAATCTCACACGAACAGGACACAATGATACAACTCGTTTGACACCCCTAATTAAAATAGGTAGCAGAGGAATCATTTTTTGCACTTTTTTTTTTCTATGGTTGGGGTGACAAATTAGATGGAGGGTCCGGCCGCCACCAAATGTATGTCGGCACTCGGCACATCCCACTGCATGAAGGAGGCCGACGTTGTACTCAAAATCTCGTCTACTTTAGCTGTAGATTGTCAAAGTGATTTTCATTATAAATGTGTACCTTTCATGTCCGAGACAGGTCCACTTCAATTCGGTGAACATGACCATCACTTTTGACATCGGTTTTTCTTCTATTTAGATCTTTCCATTATATACCAAATTATTTGATGTGTCATTGATAAAGGGTCTTCTTATATATATATATATATATATATATATATATATATATATATATATATATATATATATATATATATATATATATATATATATATATATATATATATATATATATATATATATATATATATATATATATATATATATATATTCATTTGTGATTTCATGCATTTATTTGTAGAGAAAATGATAAATTTTTACGCACAATCAACATGAATATGCTTTTTCTCTTTAATTGAAATTAAAGACGTAAAAATTTATCATTTCTCCACAATTGAATACATGGAATCACAAATAAATATACTTTGTTCTCGCGTTCTCAACCTTTTTGGTGTTTTCGTTTGATCCTACTCCTATATATATATATATATATATATATATATATATATATATATATATATATATATATATATATATATATATATATATATATATATATATATATAGCTGTCAGACTCATGTATTACATGAGTTTAGTTAAAAAATATGAAATTTTAACAATTTGAGAATTTGAATTTATAAGAAAAATGAGAAAATTTGTGAATTATTAAAATTAATAAGGCTTTAATACATTGAATACATTACATATATAAATTTTTTATAATAAATACCTTACATATATATTACCTACATATTAAATGTGAAATTTTAATTTAATAAAATGAAAAATACAATAAAATGACAAGAGAAAAACAAAAAATTCAAAAATTCTAGAAAATGTCAGGTGTTTAAATAAAGGAGAAGAAGACATGTGGCAAAATGATTTTGTTTTATTATGGAGAAGAAGACATACACGTTCAGTTATCGTGTTTTGTTAGTTTAAAAATAAATATTATTAAATATTATATGGTTTTGAGCGTTGAGTTCTAACAAGATAGTTTTATGAGATTTGAAGTAAACTATGTTTAGAATCATTCGGGAAGTATTGGAAGTCTTATGAGATTCTGATCAAAAGACAATTATCAAAATTAACGAAAATATAACAATTAAGTTGGAAATAAGTAAAACTAATATTACTGATAGTTGTAAATTATCTCGTTAGGAACATTTAGTCGAAAACCTCACTGATTCGAGTTATAACGAAAAGTTATGACTTATTAAAGTTTTGTGACAGAACCTGTACGACGCCATATGACGTAAAAAGTGAGTTTAGGATAAACTACTTTTTAGCCATTGTAATCTAAATGAAAGTCGTAGTATTCGTTAAACCGAGAACTTTCATAAAAAGAACATCCAAATTTGCCTTCGTATGAGGGAATTATGAGTTTTCTAAGATTCGGCATTGCAATGTACAACTCGAAATTTGAATTATAGATCGAGGAATTTTTATCTGACACAACCTAAACGAGAATCGAAGATCTCGTCAATAGTAGTTCAACGGTAAAAAGACAGACGAAACTGGACGTCGGATGAAGAAGTAATGAATTTTTAACGGACTTTTTTTGTCCTGGCCTGTTAAAAATACAATAATAAAAGTGAATTCAAATATAGCCGATGAAGTCTAATCGAAAGTTGTAGAGCATAGTTTCACCTACGCGTGGATATAAAGAACGTAAAAAACAGAGCTCGTATGCAAAAGATATGAATTTTTGAAGTTTTAAACATAAAATTCAAGACTTATCCGAAGTCGTACGCCCAACGTATGAGATTACGCCCAGCGGACTCGGACTAGGTCAGAAGTTGGCCACGTCGCCTCTTTCTTCGGACGGAGGACACCTATCTCGCACAATTGACACATCAATGACACGAAGCTTCTATGCCCAGCGTACGAGAATACGCTCAGCGTAGAGCATCAGAAGCTAGTACGCCCCGCGTAGCTAAAGATTATGCCCAACGTAATGCTGGACTTCAGTTACTATAAATAGAAAGCAAGACTCTCCGAATTTTTTTTACAATTTTCACTCTCTTTCACCCTCTACTCTTTCTCTCAAATTACCCTAACAACCCCCGAAGCCTAGGAAATCACGCCAACACCTGAAGCAAGCCCCGGAGCACCGAAGACCCCGAGAAAATAATATTTTCAGTCGAAACTCTGCCCGCACAAAGCCCATTTTCAATAAAAGCTCCTAGTTTCGTCAAAGAAATTCATTTTAGAAACAAAGTGCTGCCCAAATTATCATTTTATCATTCGGTTATTTCACGTTGAGTTCAATATAAAGACAATTATATGTTATTTGTTATATGTTCAATGTGCTTTCCTGTGTTATTCTGGTTTTATGTTGTTGATCATGTAGAGCATGTCTTGTATCACTTATAGTATTGACTTTGAGCCTTTGGCCATGTAGAGCATGTCTCGTAATATTCTGAAATTGGATTTATGTCTTTGGCCATGTAGAGCATGTCTCGTATCACTTCTAGTATTGGCTTTGTGTCTTTGGCCATGTAGAGCATGACTCTTATCACTTTTGGTATTGGCATAGGGCTATGTAGGGCTTTGTGTCTTTGGCCATGTAGAGCATGTCTCGTATCACTTCTGGTATTGGCTTTGTGTCTTTGGCCATGTAGAGCATGACTCGTATCACTTTTGGTATTGGCATAGGGCCATGTAGAGCATGTCTCGTAATAATAAAGGACCCACCTCTCTCTCTCTCTCTCTCTCTCTCTAATCTGGTCGAATCCAAGGACCCACCTCTCTCTCTCTCTCTCTCTCTCTCTAATCTGGTCGAATCCTCCTTCATCTTCACTGCCTCCCTCCACCCCCTTCAATCGCGACTTGAATATCTTCCCTCAATCTTCATCGTCGATTTTGCATCTCCTTCATTACCTCTATACCGCCCATCTGTAACATCCCCCTCTGGCACGTATCACAATATTGTCCGCTTTGGGCCACTCGGCACGAGGACTTCCCAGGGGGTCACCCATCCTGGTACTACTCCCGCCCGAGCACGCTTAACTGCAGAGTTCTTATGGGATCTGCTGCCCTCACGGCTTTAAAACGCGTTGTGATAGGGAAGGTATCCACACCCCTTATAAGGAATGCTTAGTTCTCCTTCCCAGCCGATGTGGGATCAGATCTAACCCACTTTCACCCCCCATTATAGGGTTCGACGTCCTCGTCGAACACATCGACCCGTGCCCTAGCTTTGATACCATTTGTAACATCCCCCTCTGGCACGTATCACAATATTGTCCGCTTTGGGCCACTCGGCACGAGGACTTCCCAGGGGGTCACCCATCCTGGTACTACTCCCGCCCGAGCACGCTTAACTGCAGAGTTCTTATGGGATCTGCTGCCCTCACGGCTTTAAAACGCGTTGTGATAGGGAAGGTATCCACACCCCTTATAAGGAATGCTTAGTTCTCCTTCCCAGCCGATGTGGGATCAGATCTAACCCACTCGGGGGTAGTTGTAACACCCCAAAGTTTGGAAAGTCAAGAAAAGAAAGAAGACCTCAATTTTAAGGAGAGACTCGGCGAGTCCGAGCGGGATCCAGGTTGAGGTGTTAGCGACCGACTCGGCGAGTCGGCCAAGGAGACTCGACGAGTTGGGTCTGAACGAGGAAAACCCTAAATCCGGGACTTGGAGCCTATTTAAGCGTCTCATTCTCTTTCCTAGGGTTCCTTTAGTGCCTCTTTACCCACAAAACATCAACCCTAGCCGCCATATCCGTTTTTGAGCTAGATCTTGCATTGAAGAGAGCACTATAAGCTTGGAGAAGGAAGAAAAGCCTTGGAAGTGCAAGAAGGGACTGTAGATCCGAGATTGAGAAGACATTTCAGATCAATTGGAGGTAATAAGCTGTTGACTGGACTCCCTTTGCATCTAGATCTATTCTTATGTGTGAGTTTTGGTCATTATTGGTATGATTTGTAACCAATTCGAGTTGGAGGTTCAGATCTGAGGTTGCTACCTCAGATCCATGTTGGTTTTGGTCTTGAATCCCCTAAAGTATCAGCCCTAGGTATGTTGAAGAAGCATGTTTGCCATAAACCCTAGTTTAGTGTGTTTTGAGCATAGATCTCTCAATCTACACGTAAAGTTTGCCACTTTACGTGGGGAATAGGCCCTAGAAGTATAGATCTATGAGTTGGAAGCTCTGTTTGGCTCGAAAAGCCACTGCATGGATTGAGGACTGGATAGACTCGGCGAGTCCTTCGAGTGGACTCGGCGAGTAGCTTGAAGATGAGGAGGAACTCGACGAGTAGGATGAACAGCTCGTCGAGTCGGATGAAGTTAGGCATGGACTCGGCGAGTTGGATGAACAACTCGACGAGTTGGTTGAAGATTGTCTAGGACTCGGCGAGTCTGTTCTTGGACTCGGCGAGTCAGATCGCGAAACCCTAAACCCTTTGAGTTGAGACTCGAATCAGTGAGTCGGGTGGTGACTCAGCGAGTTGGACAGGACAGGACTTGGAGCTAGTTGGACTCGGCGAGTCATGGACTGACTCGGCGAGTCGGGTCGCGAATAAGAAAGACCCTGAGCTTATGAACTCGGCGAGTCTTTAGGAAGACTCGGCGAGTAGGGTTGACCTGGAAGGTTGACTTTGACCAGAGTTGACTTAGTTGACTGTCAGATTAAGTGTTATATGTATATTGATAGCTCGGACAGCTAGAGGAGCAGTGGTTCAGGGGATTGTCGAGTAGCAGCCAGAGGTTTATCAGCAGGGCTCAGCAGTTCAGGTGAGTCTCCTTCCAGTAGGAATGGGTTTAAGGCCACAATGCCGGCCCGTTTAGCTAGCAGTAGTTTTCGGATGTTGATCTGATATAGTAGTTAGTATGTTTGATGCCTTCGTGGCTCAGACAGGATTTATGTGTTATGTGTTCCGGGGCTACGGCCCGAAGTAGTATGCAGTATACGTGTGTTCATGCTAGTTGATATGTTTATGTTATGTTCTGTTCAGTTAGCCCGGACTTCGGTCTAATGTAGGGGACAAGGTCCCAGTTAGTCCGAACTTCGGTCCGATGCAGGGGGCAAGGCCCCAGTTAGCCTGGACTTCGGTCCGATGCAGGGGACAAGGTCCCAGTTAGTCCGGACTTCGGTCCGATGCAGGGGGCAAGACCCCAGTTAGCCCGGACTTCGGTCCGATGCAGGGGACAAGGTCCCAGTTAGTCCGGAATTCGGTCCGATGCAGGGGGCAAGGCCCCAGTTAGCCCGGACTTCGGTCCGATGCAGGGGACAAGGTCCCAGTTAGTCCGGACTTCGGTCCGATGCAGGGGACAAGGTCCCAGTCAGTTTCCGGACTTCGGTCCGATGCAGGGGGCAATTCCCCAGTTAGTCTGGACTTCGGTCTGATGTAGTGGGCAAGGCCCAATATGTGCTTTATATGTTTTTGTGTGGTATGTGGTAGATTGGGGGAGCTCACTAAGCTTCGTGCTTATGGTTTTCAGTTTTGGTTTCAGGTACTCGGTTTTCAAAAGAGGAGCTCGGGAAGATTGCAGAGCACACACCATAGTCAGTTAGCCTGGGAATGTTTGACTCTGATAATGATATTATGTTTTGAATTTAATACTCAAAAGTTATGTTTGACTTATGATACGTTGTTATAAATCTATTTTTAGTAATGTTTTAAAGAAATTTTTAGTCATGATTTTTGGGTCGTTGCAAGTTGGTATCAGAGCCTTGGTTTGAGGGATTCAGGCACACTCCCTAGTGTGTCTGAACTCAAACTAAGGAAGTGGTATATAGTTTTCAAAAGAAAAATCGTAGTTACAAAAGAATTTTGAGAAAAGAAAACAATTTTAGAAAAAATGTAAAGAAAAGAGTTTTAGAAAAAGCAAAAAGAGTTTTGAAAAGAGAAAAGGGTGTGGTGCATGCAATCAGCCGAGCTCAAGTAAGTACTCCCAATTTACCTATACAAGTTATATTATGATTATCAGTATCAGTTTCAGTATCAGTTTCAGTTTCAGTTTCAGTTCCAGCTTCAGTAGAACAGCATGCTAGAATAGGACTAAGGATCTAGGATGATGCCTTATGTGCCTGCTTTATGTGTTCAACTTTATGAGAATTGCATGCTAGTATTGAGTAGACAGCAGTAGGATAGCCTGTGTAGGTTATGCCTGTTAGCATGAGCTTAGCATTGTATGCTAGTGCAGTATCTTGTTATGAGAATTGTTTTGCCTGAGTATGTTTCCTTTATCCGAATGCTGCTTGCTTTGTGCTTTGTGGGACTCTGAGTGATGGGAGTTAGCCATTAGGTGAATACGTCACATCACATGTGATCAGGGTTGGATAATCTCAGAGTGCTGGATTTGGCCCTACTGCGCAGCTCTCGTCTGAGTCCAACCGTTGTAGGGACGAGACTTTTACTCGAAGGATTATCCGAGCCTCATTATATGTGATGGTATTCAGGTGGTGGCTAATTGGCATTACAAGGAGGCCTTCAGCAGCTGAGGACTGTTTGGGTAGAGTCAGAGGTTCCCTAGGGCAAGCCTAGGATGAGAGTGACATAGATCAGTAGAAGAGTAAAGGGGACTTGGTGGAGTTGAGGTAACTCTTGAGGAAAGTACGGATAGATGTGGAAGGTAGTAGGGGCCCATACTACTGAAAGCAGAGGATCCGTATTCGATTCAAGAGGGGCCGAGGCAAAATCAAGGAACTAGTAGAGTATGTGAGAGATCCCTCAGCAGTAGTATGAAAATTGATCAGGATTTTGTTATATTTTCAGCATGGTGACGTTGCGCGAGATACCAGTTAGCAGTTCAGGTGTCGAGGAGGGGTCTGGCTCGGGCTTTAGAGCCGGGCAGCTTGATGATAAGATGAGGGATTTCATTTCCACAGAGATTGTGCGCAGCATCATTGATCAGACTCCAGTGATTTTTGGTTCAGTTAGAGAGGCCATCGTGGAGCTTATGGACAGTCATCTTGAGGCCTTTAGGCCCGGGATAGTTTCAGGGCAGTTTGGGGCTTGTCTAGAGCCCAGTTCTTATGGAGATCGGAGATCCATCCGAGGGGGGGATTCCATTTCTGACTTTTGCCATCAGGGGTCAGGAGTGAGTGGGGCACCCTGCCTCCGGGAGAGACCCTTGCATGATTGGGTATCTAATGAGGTTTCGCTAGTCATTCGTGAGGAGTTACCCAACATCATTGAGCGGGTCACTGGTCGTTTGGCCGTTAAGTTCCAGGAACAACCAGCTGCTCTTCATGCAGTTGATGGAGTAGTCGGGGTCACTCAGGAGCAGGAGATTGGTTTGGTTGGGCAACTCGGAAAAAGGAAGCGAGCATGTGCCGCAGGGAGATTGGGGAGAAGTGTGGAGTCCTACTCAGCTGACTTGGGTGCTGAAGGTCAAGAGGACCTAGAGGTGTGTGGTAAGTGTGGAGGAACTCATGGGTTTGCTTGTCACAAGTTCAGGTGTTTCAAGTGCGGGGAAAGGGGGCATGTGTATCGGGATTGTAAGCAGGATCAAAGATGTTTTCATTGTCATCAGCCGGGTCATTTCAGGTCTCACTGTCCCGTCTTGGTGGTGGAGAGAGTTCAGGGTCAGGCACCCATCGTTTCACAGGAAGTCAAGATCGAGCCGCACTAGATCTCAGGTATGTTGTTGAATTCCTTCCTTTGTAGTAACTCTATGGGTATGGTATTGCATCGATGTTAGTAAGCATGTATCTATGAGTATTATGCTACCTGCTTGTGAATGAGTTATATGCCATTTGCATACCTTGGTTTTAGATTGATAGTCAGCGGTTGCTCCCCAATAGAACGGGTTATCTAGGTTGTGGTAATTGTAGCATGCTTGGAAGGGATTTGGTGCGTCTCGCTAGTTCGGAGTGGCATAGTGTTAGAGATGGATTGGTTAGATCCCTAGCTATGGCAGGCTTGGGTTCCTTAGCAGAATGATTATGGAATGGCAGCAAAGATCGGGATCTCTTTTGAGTATCGAGCAACAAGGGGTAAGCAGGATCGAAGTGGGGGAGAACCCTCCGGGTATACTTGGATAAGAGTCACGTAGACTCAGAATGAGTGCGCGGCCTTTGAGAAGAAATGGTAGTAGCACAGTGATGGATGGATTAAGAAGTTCAGAATTGGGAGTTCGAGAACTTTTCCCAACAGTTAGTTCATGTAATCGAGATGGTTAGAAGCTGGTTGAGAATCCAGGATTGGAGGACCACCTGTAGGGGCTCAAGTGAATCGGAATGAGGATCCTGAGAGTGGTTAGCAAGAGATGTTTTCGTACTAGTAGTCAATGTCAGAGTCAGCATGCAGGGTTGTGTAAATTCAGGAGTTGGGAGTTTGGAAACTTCCCAACAATAGCTTCTTGTATCTGGATTAGTAGACGGTTGGTTTGGGAACCAAGCCGAAGAGTTCCTCGACGAAGCGCTAAGTATATCAAGGATATAAGATGTCGAGGATGATGCAGTATTCAAAGGCTGAGGGTTGTTTTGAGAAATCGGGATGAGGAATCACTAGCGGGGCTAGGGATAGTCAGGATGTTCTCGAGATAGTAGTAGTGTTGTAAGTCTGCGGGGGTAGCCGTAGCATTCACTAGCAGTCAGATAGTAGTAGTAGTGTTGTAAGTCTGCGGGGGTAGCCGTAGCATTCACTAGCAGTCAGATAGCAGTAGTAGTGTTGTAAGTCTGCGGGGGTAGCCGTAGCATTCACTAGCAGCCAGATAGCATTAGAGGGTTGTAAGTCCGCGAGCGTAGTCGCAGCCTTTTTATCAGATTGGTAGGTAGCATGAGCGCGTGTTAGACGCGGGAAAGCAGTAGTACCCACCAGTTCGGGTGCAGCAGTGAGGATATGGGAATCCACGGGTTAGATTTCGGATTTCCCAAATGGATCAGTTATGGCTAAGTCAGCAATTTGGGCTATAGATCGTCACATCAGTTATGAGATCAGAGTAGCAGTGGACCGTTGGGGGTTCGGGTATGTTGCGGGCTACCGTCAGTCTGAGAGCCATCATGTTGTTAGTCGTGGAATTGATGATGTCAGGATGTGACGTATGGACCCGATCGGTTGGATCGGAAGGTTGCTAGAGCCACAGTGACAGGATAACCAGTGGAAACTAGTCCTAGAGGAAGATTTCGTTCAGAAGTCGTGGAAGCGACTAAGTGAGGAGTCCCTTGACTCCACAGTTGGGTTGGAGTTCAGTGTTTCAGGCAGTTCAGTGTTTCAGGCAGCTCAGTGTTTCAGTCAGTTCAGTGTTTCAGGTAGCTCAATGTTTCAGTCAGTTTAGTGTTTCAGGCATGTTCAGTATTGCAAGCAGTTCAGTGTTTGGAAGGTTTCAGGGTTTTGGGTCAGTATTGTATTTGCGTTGGAATGCAAGTGCTGACGATATAGTTGGTTGATTTGGAAATGGCAAGTCCTTCTCAGCAGGATCAGTTGAGCCTTTTGCCGAGTATAAGTGATCTGTAAGGATAGCTAGGCAGGTAGCTTTTCATTCAGGAGGGAAGGCTCGAGTAAGTAGGAGATGAGTAATCAGGTGGGATAAAAGCAAGCTGGTTCCAGCGGCATCGTTTCAGTATGAGCGGCAGGATGGATAGAACAGTTATAGATAATCGAAGTATCTTCAGGAGTCGCTGGAAGAGACTAGGAGTTTGCGATGGAGTGTAGTGACCGGTGGGAGTCCGGTAACTCAGATATAGGGAGATTGGTTAGACCAGAGTAGTCTCAGTACATCCGGTAGGCGGATGGGAGGCAGCAGGATTTTCAGTCGCAGGAAGTAACGTTGAGGAAATTATGGGAAAGAGAAGGATTCAGTATGTTCTATCGGTAGTGATCGGCACTATGAGTGGCCGGAGTGATGGGCAAAAGGGTGATGGATTTTCCAGACAGAGAGTTGGAGGCAGTTCGCAGGCAGTTGATCATAGCAAACTTCGAGGACGAAGTTTAGTTTAAGTGGGGGAGAGTTGTAACACCCCAAAGTTTGGAAAGTCAAGAAAAGAAAGAAGACCTCAATTTTAAGGAGAGACTCGGCGAGTCCAAGGAGGGACTCGGCGAGTCCGAGAGGGATCCGGGTTGAGGTGTTAGCGACCGACTCGGCGAGTCGGCCAAGGAGACTCGACGAGTTGGGTCTGAACGAGGAAAACCCTAAATCCGGGACTTGGAGCCTATTTAAGTGTCTCATTCTCTTTTCTAGGGTTCCTTTAGTGCCTCTTTACCCCCAGAACATCAACCCTAGCCGCCATATCCGTTTTTGAGCTAGATCTTGCATTGAAGAGAGCACTATAAGCTTAGAGAAGGAAGAAAAGCCTTGGAAGTGCAAGAAGGGACTGTAGATCCGAGATTGAGAAGACATTTCAGATCAATTGGAGGTAATAAGCTGTTGATTGGACTCCCTTTGCATCTAGATCTATTCTTATGTGTGAGTTTTGGTCATTATTGGTATGATTTGTAACCAATTCGAGTTGGAGGTTCAGATCTGAGGTTGCTACCTCAGATCCATGTTGGTTTTGGTCTTGAATCCCCTAAAGTATCAGCCCTAGGTATGTTGAAGAAGCATGTTTGCCATAAACCCTAGTTTAGTGTGTTTTGAGCATAGATCTCTCAATCTACACGTAAAGTTTGCCACTTTACGTGGGGAATAGGCCCTAGAAGTATAGATCTATGAGTTGGAAGCTCTGTTTGGCTCGAAAAGCCACTGCATGGATTGAGGACTGGATAGACTCGGCGAGTCCTTCGAGTGGACTCGGCGAGTAGCTTGAAGATGAGGAGGAACTCGACGAGTAGGATGAACAGCTCGTCGAGTCGGATGAAGTTAGGCATGGACTCGGCGAGTTGGATGAACTACTCGACGAGTTGGTTGAAGATTGTCTAGGACTCGGCGAGTCTGTTCTTGGACTCGGCGAGTCAGATCGCGAAACCCTAAACCCTTTGAGTTGAGACTCGAATCAGTGAGTCGGGTGGTGACTCAGCGAGTTGGACAGGACAGGACTTGGAGCTAGTTGGACTCGGCGAGTCATGGACTGACTCGGCGAGTCGGGTTGCGAATAAGAAAGACCCTGAGCTTATGAACTCGGCGAGTCTTTAGGAAGACTCGGCGAGTAGGGTTGACCTGGAAGGTTGACTTTGACCAGAGTTGACTTAGTTGACTGTCAGATTAAGTGTTATATGTATATTGATAGCTCGGACAGCTAGAGGAGCAGCGGTTCAGGGGATTGTCGAGTAGCAGCCAGAGGTTTATCAGCAGGGCTCAGCAGTTCAGGTGAGTCTCCTTCCAGTAGGAATGGGTCTAAGGCCACAATGCCGGCCCGTTTAGCTAGCAGTAGTTTTCGGATGTTGATCTGATATAGTAGTTAGTATGTTTGATGCCTTCGTGGCTCAGACAGGATTTATGTGTTATGTGTTCCGGGCTACGGCCCGAAGTAGTATGCAGTATACGTGTGTTCATGCTAGTTGATATGTTTATGTTATGTTCTGTTCAGTTAGCCCGGACTTCGGTCCGATGCAGGGGACAAGGTCCCAGTTAGTCCGGACTTCGGTCCGATGCAGGGGGCAAGGCCCCAGTTAGCCCGGACTTCGGTCTGATGCAGGGGACAAGGTCCCAGTTAGTCCGGACTTCGGTCCGATGCAGGGTGCAAGGCCCCAGTTAGCCCAGACTTCGGTCCGATGCAGGGGAGAAGGTCCCAGTTAGTCCGGACTTCGGTCCGATGCAGGGGACAAGGTCCCAGTCAGTTTTCGGACTTCGGTCCGATGCAGGGGGCAAGGCCCCAGTTAGTCCGGACTTCGGTCTGATGCAGTGGGCAAGGCCCAATATATGCTTTATATGTTTTTGTGTGGTATGTGGTAGATTGGGGGAGCTCACTAAGCTTCGTGCTTACGGTTTTCAGTTTTGGTTTCAGGTACTTGGTTTTCAAAAGAGGAGCTCGGGAAGATTGCAGAGCACACACCATAGTCAGTTAGCCTGGGAATGTTTGACTCTGATAATGATATTATGTTTTGAATTTAATACTAAAAAGTTATGTTTGACTTATGATACGTTGTTATAAATCTATTTTTAGTAATGTTTAAAAGAAATTTTTAGTCATGATTTTTGGGTCGTTGCACCATCTGCTTCAGTACTTAGTATCAATGGAATGTAATCAACCCCAAATTATCTTTTTGTTCCCTAAATATCTCTCCAAGACTGTGACTCCTACAGTGATCCTTCCAAGCCAATTGGTGCCTGCCTAATTGTCTCCAATGCCTCTCTCTACCGGGTACACGAACCACCTCCAAAGACATTGAACCCACATATCCACTGCGTTCCCTTCCTATCAGCAGCCCTAAATCAGATCTGAGGATAGTGGAAAGTAAAGGCTCAATCTCTCTCTTTATATTTTTCTTTCTCTCTCCATTTACTTCCTTTATAGTGCACCTTTCTTTTTATATGTACAGATTCTTGAATGGCATATTTAATTGCATATTAAAAACAATGATGGTGGTGTTACTGGTGGTTTATATGGCAGGGGTGCTTGTTGGTCACGTCTTTTAGGAAGAAAATCAACCTCACATGGTGGTTTGAAGGTGATGCTGAACATGGGATATTCTTGTGGTGTTCTTCATCACTACCATAAAACAATGGTGGTTGGGTTGTACAGAGAGATATATTGGCCCATTCCTACATAAACCGATCACAATTTTGAGGTAAAAGAGCCGATGAACATGGGATACCTCTTCTTTTTGTTTTTGTATGTATCCTAACAAAAGGAAAATGATGTTGCGAATGCAGGCAGAGTAGTGGTGATGTATGATTACGAAGATGAAGATATGATGGTGAATCCGCCTCAACTTCAATGCAGGCTTCAAACTTAGCAGTGTGTTTTAATTTTAATTATTGTGTGTGTGTGTGCTTTTTTGGAAGAAAGAAGATCAGATGAACAAGAAAAATAAGAGAGAGAGAGAGAGATATGAGACCCAAATTAATTAACTATTTTCTTTTTTCTTTAAATTAAAATGAAAAAACATAAAAAGTATATTAGAAAGGACATTTTAGTCTTTTCAGTTTTTCGAAGGACCAAAATCACAAGCAAACATGGTCAAAAGGACTACGAAGCCAAAAAAACCAGGGTTTGAACTAAAACTCAAAAAAATACATACCACAGGGATCATTTTTGCAGTTTTGTCTTTTTCAAACCATGTCTAATACTTTCCAATCTCCCAAAAGGAAGGATATATGATGGCACCACCACCTAATTTCACGTGAGACTAAAAATCGATACAATTTCGTTGATATTTTTGCAGCTCCAACGATGTTCTTCGAATGAATACAGGGGCCAACTTAAAGAAAATGCTCGAAGCAAATAAATATGTTTCACAATGAATACCATTAATTACCCATGTCTAGAAAGTGTTATCCTTGCTATAAAATCACCAAACCCGTTTAGAAGTTAGAGAGTGCATGATTAGCCACGAAAAGGCTATCTATACATAGGCCACCTGTTTCTTTATCCTCCATAACTTTCTTCCACTTTATCCATAACATGTTTATATCAACAATGTTACCTCCCCAATAAATATTACGTCTCAAACTTTCAAGCTCCTTAAAATCCAGTCAATACTTTAAAGGAAGGAAAAGATAAGGTCCTTTAAAGGAAGGAAAAGATAAGCCCCTAAGCTACATGAACTGCCTTTATGAGTATATGACTACCCCTATGGATAAAGATTTTAGCTTTTCAATTGGAAAGTCTCTTTGTGAAATGCTCTATAATTGTGTGTCCGTCAGTGATCCTATTCATATTCAATTTTGTCCAATTTTGACGGCTAAACAGTTGCTCCGGATCTTTTAGGTTTTACAATGAACCTAATTAGCAATGATTAACCTCGCTATTGCTTACTCAACCTACAAAGTGAGTTTTAGCCATGTTAGTTTTAAATCCCGATGCTAAGTAGAAAAATCAAAGCATAAAAAACAAATTCCTCGTGTTTATTCCTATCCATTCCTGTCTCAAAAATTGTGGTGCATGCACAAAAGATGGGACAGGTTGCTTAGATTTCCTTTTCACACTATCATGAGAAGAGATCATATATATTCTCAAGGATAGTAATTTATTCGGATTTCATCTTTTACACTTCCATCAACTAACGCTCTAGTTTGGTATTCTCTAATTCCTTCGATAACCGTTCGATACCACCTTGTATTGGAGTTAATTCTGATTTGAATTTGAGTTTAATGCAATAAAGAGAATAATCGGTTACCACATTGTGGTTAACCTGGTAGTTAAAGTTTTCAGTTATAGTTTGGTAGTTTTAAAAGCATTTTTAATTCAGATTTTAATGTGTTAGAGTCTATAAATTGCAAACAGTTTGTAGTATGTTTGGTGTGTCAAAAAAGAAGAATTCAGAAAAAGTTTTATGTGTGCATTCTTGCCCCTGTTTCAAACCTGTGCAGTTTTTATTGTGGTCACTTCTAGCCTGATCACCAACACTTGGTATCAGAGCTCTCGGTTCATGCCCAAATATATCCGTTACGAATCCATGTCGTCATCTAGCCAACTTGTTACAAGAGAGAATGGTGGAGTGCCATTTCACTGTCCGATGTTGACTCCCACGAACTACACCACGTGGGCAATCAAAATGGAAGCTATAATGGATGCCCAGGGAGTATGGGAATCCATTGAACCAGCAGAGGGAGAAGCTGTGGATGAGAAGAAGAACAAGTCGGCTCGGGCTTATCTTTTCCAAGCAATATCGGAAGACATCTTGTTACAGGTGGCAAAGAAGAAGACAGCAAAGGAAGTGTGGGATTCTTTAAAAACAAGGTTTCTCGGGGCTGATAGAGTTCAGAAAGCAAGATTGCACACTCTCAAGAGTGAGTTCGAGGCCTTACGGATGAAAGACGGGGAGTCTATAGATGAGTTCGCAGGAAAGCTAGGTGCAATGATCTCGAAGCACAGCAGTCTTGGCACAACCCTTGAAGATAGTGTGCTCGTAAGAAAACTACTTGACTCCGTCCCAGATAACTACCTGGAACTGGTAGCATCCATTGAACAATATTCAGATGTGGATGAGATGCCATTCGAGGAAGCTGTAGGAAGGCTCAAGGCCTATGAGGATCGGCTGAAACTTCGAAGCAATAATACAACCGGGGAAGGAAGTTTGTTGTTCACCCGATCAGAAGGTCAAAACAATCAAAAGGCTTCAAAGGGGGGTTCCTTCTCGAGTGGTAAGGGACGCGGAACATCACATCATGACAGAGGTGGTCGAAGTGGTGGACGAGGTAGAGGAAGTACACGGGGCAGAGGTGGTCGTGGAAGCTTTACAAAGTTTCATGACTCACACAATAATCGTCAAAAAGGAAGGGATAAAAGTCATATAAAATGTTACAATTGTGAAGAATATGGTCACTATGCATCAGAATGCAAAGCTCCAAAGGAAAGAAAAGATGAAGTAAACTTGACTCAAACTCAAAATCGCGATGATGAACCGGAAGCACTTCTGTTGAGTATCCTTGGGGAAGAGTCAAACAACATGGTGTTACTAAATGAAGACAAGGTGTTCCCGGGACAGAAGAGCAGTGGTGAGGACCTTTGGTATTTGGATAATGGTGCCAGTAATCATATGACTGGCATGAGAAGCTTCTTTGTTGAACTCGATGAGAAGGTGACCGGACAGGTGCGTTTTGGTGATGGTTCTAAAGTGAAGATTGAAGGAAAAGGGACAATCTTGTTTAAGTGCAAGAATGGTGATCAAATACTTGTACCAGGTGTATATTTCATTCCAGCTTTGCATTGTAACATCCTGAGTCTAGGGCAGATGACAGAAGAAGGATACAAGATTGAGATGTTGCATCAGTATCTACGAGTACATGATGTACATGGAAGATTGGTAATGAAGGTACAACGGTCCAAGAACCGGTTGTACAAGATTACCCTCAAAACTTCACAACCGATTTGTATGGCAACTAGTATTGATGACGAGGCTTGGCTATGGCATGCGAGGTTGGGGCACGTAAACTTTCGAGTTATGGAATCAATGGTTGAGAAAGGATTCGTAGAAGGTGTGCCAAAGATAAAACACCCGACACAAGTTTGCGATGGGTGTTTGGTCGCGAAACAAGTCAAACAACCATTCCAAAAAGAAGCAATGTGGCGAGCAAGTAAACCTCTCGAGCTAATTCACGCTGATCTTTGTGGTCCAATAACACCACAAACTTTGGCAGGTAACAGATACTTCATGCTAATGGTCGATGATTTTAGCAGATACATGTGGGTACATATGTTGAAATCAAAAGACGAAGCCTTTGCAACCTTCAAGAAGTTTAAAGCTCAGGTTGAAAATGAGAGTCCATACAAGGTGAAGGTACTCAGGACAGATCGGGGAGGGGAGTTCACCTCCCAAGCTTTCTCAGAATTTTGCAACAAAGAAGGCATCAAAAGGCAATTAACTGCACCGTATTCGCCCCAGCAAAACGGTGTAGTTGAGCGTCGAAATCGGACCGTTCTTGAAGCCACGAGATCATTCTTGAAGACTATGAGTGTGCCTGAAAGATTGTGGGGGGAGGCTGTTCGTCACGCAGTGTATGTTCTAAATCGAATGCCAACGAAAGGTGTAAAGAATATGACACCGTATGAAGGGTGGAAAGGGAAAAAACCAACGCTTCATCATGTCAAAGTGTTTGGTTGCCTTGCACACATGAAGAAGCCATCAAATCAATTAACCAAGCGAAGTGATCGAAGTATCCAAGTGGTGTATCTAGGGGTCGAACCAGGTAGCAAGGCTTATAGATTATTCAACCCTAAAGAGAATAAGATAATGGTGGGCCGAGATGTCATATTTGAAGAGAAAGTTAAGTGGAATTGGGCTGAAGCCCAAAATGGCGAGCAAGGTGAACAACCTGGGTATTTTAGAAGTTTTTTTAATTCACCGACATATGGAGAAGAAGTGTATCAAAACCCGGGTGATGATGAAAATCCTTCTTTCCAATCGCCGGTGGATACTCCTTCAGCGACACCAACAAGCACGAGCACAGGTAATCAAACAAACTCAACCCCTCTTACGTTTGATTTTTCAAACACATCTTTGGAACACAACGAAGGAATAAGCCCTTCCATGTTTGATAATATCCCTGTGCGTGGGTTTCGATCTCTACCTGAGATATATGCTGAAACTCACCCAATTGAAGATGAAGAAGTAGACCTAATGTTTGTTGGTGAAGAACCCTCCACCTATCTGGAAGCAACAGGGGATCGAGACTGGGTAGAAGCAATGAAAACTGAACTTGGCTCACTTGAAAAAAATAAAACATGGAATCTGACAGATTTGCCACGTGGACATAGACCCATTGGACTGAAGTGGATATTTAAATTAAAAAAGGATCCAGAAGGCAAAGTAATAAAACACAAAGCCCGGTTGGTCGCGAAGGGGTATGTGCAGCGAAAGGGGGTTGATTTTGATGAAGTGTTTGCGCCCGTTGCACGATTGGAGACAATTCGAGTACTCCTAGCACTTGCAGCAATAGGAGGCTGGAAAGTTCATCATCTTGATGTGAAATCCGCTTTCTTAAATGGAGAGTTAAAAGAAGAGGTATATGTTTCACAGCCGAACGGGTTTGTTATTGCAGGCAAGGAACATCAGGTTTACCAGTTAAATAAAGATCTCTATGGGCTACGACAGGCTCCAAGAGCCTGGAATGTCAAGCTTGACAAAACTCTCAAGGGTATGGGTTTTCACAGGTGCCCCCAAGAACAGGCCGTGTACCAACTTCAAAACGCAGAAGCGGTGCTAATAGTTGGTGTATATGTAGATGACTTGATTGTGACAGGTAGCTGTGAAGAAAAGATAGCTGATTTCAAGAACCAAATGAAGAAAGTATTTGATATGAGTGATTTGGGATTGCTAACCTACTACCTTGGAATTGAGGTGAAACAAAGTAAAAAGGGTATAACAATCAGTCAAATGGGATATGCGAAGAAATTACTAACAGCAGCAGGTATGGCAGATTGCAATGAGGCAAAATATCCAATGGAACCAAAACTTAGCTTGACCAAGAATGAAGATGAAGCCACAGTGGATGCAACAAAATTTCGGAGTCTCATTGGGAGCTTGCGTTACCTGATACACACAAGGCCAGATCTTAGTTACTCAGTTGGGGTGGTCAGTCGATACATGGAGTCACCTAGAGAAAGTCATTTAAAGGCAGTAAAACACATTTTGAGGTATGTAAAGGGTACAATTAAGCATGGTCTTGTGTATAGACAAGGAGGAGATGGAAACTTGGTGGGTTATAGTGATAGTAGTCACGGGATGGATCGTGATGATGGCAAAGGCACAACTGGAATGGCATTTTATCTCTCAGGAAATTTGGTCACATGGAGTTCACAAAAGCAGAGGACTGTGGCTCTGTCTTCTTGTGAATCAGAATTCATGGCAGCAACATCAGCGGCTTGTCAAGCATTGTGGTTGAGAAACCTCTTAAAGGAATTGATCAGCTGGGAGGTTAGAAAGGTCAAGTTATATGTAGACAACAAATCTGCAATAGAGCTCATGAAGAACCCTGTATTCCATGGTAGGAGCAAACACATTGAGACTCGATACCATTTCATCCGTGAATGTGTGGAAAATGGATTAATTTGTGTGGAGCATATAAGTGGAGAGGAGCAACGAGCAGATACTCTGACCAAAGCATTACCCCGGGTGAAGTTTGCTGAGATGAAAAGTCTTCTGGGAGTTGAGAAGCTTGAAGACCCTACTCAGAATTAGGGGGGAGAGTATTGGAGTTAATTCTGATTTGAATTTGAGTTTAATGCAATAAAGAGAATAATCGGTTACCACATTGTGGTTAACCTGGTAGTTAAAGTTTTCAGTTATAGTTTGGTAGTTTTAAAAGCATTTTTAATTCAGATTTTAATGTGTTAGAGTCTATAAATTGCAAACAGTTTGTAGTATGTTTGGTGTGTCAAAAAAGAAGAATTCAGAAAAAGTTTTATGTGTGCATTCTTGCCCCTGTTTCAAACCTGTGCAGTTTTTATTGTGGTCATTTCTAGCCTGATCACCAACACCTTGATCCACAAGGATCTAACCCTTTTTCATTATGGATTTTCCTTCGTGCTCAATGCTCAGTACATTGCTACATGACCATTAGCTTTACATGTACATTAAAATATCTTGTCTTGTGGTTAGTAAATAATTTTCACTTGGCAATATGAGGATAGTATCGCTGCATCTTCATTGCAATAATTATGTTTGCCAACTCCGGATCATGAGTCGGTACTTCAGCTCATAAGCCATTAGTTGTTGTTACACGTAAACTATGACCTTGTTTCTATGCATAAGGACACAACCTAAGCTATCTCTAGACACATCATTATATACTACTACAGTCTTCCTTCCCCTGTTGTAAAGAGAGGATTGGTATTTTACTATTTGCTTCCTCAAATCTACAAATACTTCTTCCTGCTTTTCATTATTCATAAGAATTCACTTTTCATGTAAAATCTATCAACACACTGTAATAGAGGAGAAATTCTAAGTGAATTTTTTATAGTAACAGATTACACCCAAAAAAAACTTTGGACCTTAGCGAGCCTCTTGGACGACTCGCATTGTGTAATTTCATCAATATTTGTGGGTGTCAACATTAGCACCACCCTATTAGAAAACAAGGGAAATACCTTCGGCACAATCCGTAGGTATAAGGCAATACCTACGGAATTGCTATAGAAAAATGTCTATAGCATAAACGTCCGTGGGAAATTTATATCTACGGAACTGCTACGGACTAGCTACTATAACATCTCAAATTTAAGACCAAAAATTTCATTTTTATAATAATAGAACCATCATCCAACACGTTTTAATAAAACCATAATGAAATCAGAGTATGTCAATAATCATCCAAATACATCAGAGTCATATAAAATGCGGAACAATATGGTGTGTGCGATGCGATCATCCCGAGCTCTTCCCCTTTGATCTAGAAGTACCGGAAACGTAAACTGAAAACCGTAAGCACGAAGCTTAGTGAGTTCCCCAAGATACATCATACCATACATATCAAACATACAAATAGCCATGCCCAACACCCCTCGGGTCCCGCTCGGAACATATCTGTCAATAATTTGAGTTGGGACCTACTTCATCAGATTCATCAGGCCCCGCCCAACATTCATACAGACACATAAAAAAAATGCAAAAATCATAAAGATAAATAATATACAATACACTCATCAGACCCCGCCTGATATACATATCATATAACATACATGCAAGAGTCACACAAACAAATAACATCGTAATCATAATAAACCATAGGCTGGGATTGGTGCCTTCGACCCGCCAAACATACAGTGATGAAACTTACCTCAGACTGCTGAATATCTCAGATAAAAGCTCGGGCTGCTGATCCAAGAAATCTTTGCACTAATCATCATCAAGTGATACTTAATTAATAATTTGGGCCATATACCATAACTGGGTTCATAGTTCATTTGTCCAACACCCAGGGTAAAAGACCATTTTACCCTTCCCTCACTTTACCGAATATCTAAGGCCTATCCTAATGGCACCAAAAAGCCCAAAACGGCCCAGATCCCTAAACGATACCCAAAACCCAACATTGGCCCAAATCCAAGAAGGCCCAAAGCCTAGCAATGACCCAAATTCAGAAATTATATTGGCTCAACAAGGCCTAAAGCTTCAATAGTCCGAATATGGCCCAAACCGCAAAGTCAACAAAAGTCAACAGCAGTTGAGTACACCGGTCATACTCAGACTTACGCCCTGTGTACTCCATCAATCGCCATTAGGCTCTGCATATGAGTTGGGTATACCCAGCGTACTATGAAGCATGCATGGTCGGGGACTCGGCAGCGTACGCCCAACGTACGTGCCCAATAAGCACTTTTCCCATTAAGTGCTTAGTACTTGCATCCAGACGCCAAAACTTTAGATCTAAGTCTATAGGAACGTCTTAATCCATAAAGTCATGAACTTGGAGCCTTTGCATGGCTCAAAAGAACCTAAACCTTACTTTTAACATTCTACTTTCACCAAAAGGACCTAAACACATGCATGCTTGATCCACAACCATCAAAATGTTAACTGTATGGACTAAGGACCCCAGAAACATCAAGAGAAGCAACTCCTAACTTCTGGAGTGGAAGAAACCTACTAGATCTCATCATAGGACCAAAAAACGACCAAAACCTCATAAAGACTAGATCTAAGCATACAAGAAGCAAGTTCCAAGCTCTATACCTCAATAAAGCTGGAAATGATCTGAGAAATCTGGATCTACAAGTTCTCATTTGATCAAAGCTCCTTCCTCCAAGCTCTTCTTCTTGAAGTCTCACCAATATACATAAAAAACACACACAAGAGGGTCAAATCTCTTCAAGAGGGGTCAGGGTTTCGAAATGGGACTCAAAGGGCAATGGAGGCTGAGAAATGAGAGGATTGAGGTT
The DNA here is from genome assembly GCF_002870075.4 of Lactuca sativa. Classification (NCBI taxonomy): domain Eukaryota; kingdom Viridiplantae; phylum Streptophyta; class Magnoliopsida; order Asterales; family Asteraceae; genus Lactuca; species Lactuca sativa. Next base: position 330,042,196 of record NC_056627.2, on the reverse strand, counting down.
CATTAAGTTGTTTAAATAGGGTCCAAACCCTAAATTTTAGGGTTTGTCCCCTGCATATGTATGCCCAGCATACTCCAATTTTTGTAGAAATAGCAAAACTACACCGTAGGGACCAAATCTGCAAAATATTTACATACCAAGGGTCAAAAATGAAAGTACCTTAAATTGGGTGTTACAACTCTCTCCCACTTGAATTAGACTTCGTCCTCGAAGTCTGCTGCCACAAATAACTCTGGGAAATGCTCCCTCATATCGCCCTCAGGCTCCCATGTCCATTCAGACCCCTTCTGGTGTTGCCACTGCACCTTCACCAACTCCACAACCTTGTTCCTCAAGGTTTTCATCTTCTTTTCAAGGATGAAAATCGGTCTATCAATATAATTCAAGAGATCATCCACCTAAATATCCTCTAATGGAACAACTGCAGAATCATCAACCAAATATTTCTGCAGCTGATAGACGTGAAACATGCTATGGATCTTACTAAGCTCCTCGGGAAGGTCTAAGCGATAAGCAACCCGACCCACCCAGGCCAAAAGCTTGAAAGGACCGATGTACCTGGGACCCCAACTTGCCCCTCTTCTTGAATCGGATGACACCTTTCCAAGGCGACACCTTTTGGAGAACCATATCCCCAAACTGGAACTCCAGGTTTGATCGACGCTTTTCAGCATAGCTCTTCTGCTGACTCTGTGTTGTCTAAAGTCTACCCCAAACCAGCTGAATCAATTCGGTAGTCTTGAGTACTACTTCAGTTTTCCCCATGTCTTGCTATCCGACCTCACCCCAACATATCGGGGTCCTGCACTTCCTTCATTTGAGCATCCCAAAGGAGATCAATCAATGGTGGCATGATAATTGTTGTTATACGAAACCTCCGCTAAAGGGAGATATGTATCCCAACTCCCATTGAAATCCAATACACATGACCAAAGCATATCCTCCAACGTATGGATAGTCCTCTTACTCTGTCCATCAGTATGTAGGTAGAAGGTCGTGCTGAAATGCAGACGAGTACCCAACTCCTCGTGAAACCTCTTCCAAAACCTGGAAGTAAACTGGGCATCCCTATCTGAAACCACTGAAACCGAAACCCCATGCCATGCCACAACCTCCCTGATGTAAATTTCGACCAACTTCACAGAAGAGATACTCTCCGAAATCATGATGAAATGTGTGCTATTGGTCAATCGATCCATGATGACCCATATCGAACCTACTTTGTGTGATGTTCGTGGCAACTTCGTGATGAAATCCATGGTGATCTCTTCCCATTTCCAAATAGGAATGTCTAACGGTTGCATCCTGCAAGTCAATCACCTCTCCACATACCAAGCTACATCCCACTTCATACATGGCCACCAATAATCAGGACGAAAATCTCTATATATCTTTGTCGCTTTAGGATGAATAGAGAATCTCGACTTGCGCGCCTCTTCCATCAAAACCTGCCACTCACCACCTCAGTAAGGAATCCACACCCTCCAATGGATAGTCAATAACCCTCGGCTATCATAATCAAAGGAAGCCACCTGACCCACAACTCGCTCACTGTTTCAGTGCTCTTCGTTCATAACATCAACCCAATCTACTCCAAGAGTGGAGTAATCATTATAATCCTCAAATACATAACCTTTATCGGATCCACGACCGCCTTGCAGCTGAGAACATCGACCACTGCATTGGCCTTCCCCGGATGTTAAAGGTTCTCACAATCATAATCCTTCACCACATCCAACCACCTACGCTGCCTCATGCACAAATTCGACTGATCCATCAAATACATCAAGCTCTTGTGATCCGTGTAGATGGTATAACGGACCCCATAGAGGTAATACCATCAAATCTTGATGGTGAACACTGTAATCCCCAACTCCAATTCATGCGTAGGATAGTTCACCTCATGAGGCTTCATCTGCCTCGAAGCGTAAGCAATAACGTAACCCCTATGCATTAGAACTGCACCTAAACCCATGATCGACGCATCACAATAAACCACAAAATCCTTAACACCCTCATGCAGGGTCAAAATCAGCGCCTCACACAATCTCTACCTCATGGTCTCAAAAGTTGTCTGTTGCTCTGGCCCCCAATGAAAAGTGACAGTCTTCTTTGTCAATCAAGTCAGAGGAACCGCTATCTTGGAGAAATCCTAAATAAATCTTTGATAGCAACCTGCCAAACAAAGGAAACTCCGAATCTCGGATGGAGACCTCGGAACCTCCCATCTCATCATTGTGTTGACCTTGGCTGGATAAACCCGAATACCGTTCTGGTTGATAAGGTGCCCCAGAAACTACACCTTGTGCAACCAGAACTCACACTTGGAGAACTTCGCATACAATCTCTCCCTCCTCAGAGTCTCCAATACCTCCCTCAAATGCTCCTCATGTGGCTCCTGGGTCTTGGAATATACCAGGATGTCATAAATAAATACAATCACAGACCGATCTAACATAGGCATGCATACGTGATTCATGAGGTCCATGAATACGGTTGGAGCATTGGTGAGCCCAAAGGGCATCACCATGAAATCGTAATGGCCATAACGATTCTAGAAGGCCGTCTTCTGCACATCATCCTCTCTGGCCCTCATCTGATGATATCCCGAACGCAGTCGATCTTGGAAAAACAAGATGCACCCTGAAGCTGGTCAAATAAATCGCCAATCCACGGGAGTGGATAACAGTTCTTCACCATTAGCTTATTCAGCTCATAGTAATCGATACACATCTGGTGTGACCCATCCTTCTTTTTCACAAACAAGATTGGCGCTCCCCAAGGTGAACTACTCGACCAAATGAATCCTTTGTCTAACAGCTCTTGTAGTTGTGTAAACAACTCCTACATCTCTGGAGGTACTAACTAATAAGGTCCTTTGGCTATTGGAACCACACCGGGAACCAGGTCAATCCGAAACACCACTTGCCTCTCTTGAGGAACCTTAGGCAAGTAATCTGGGAACACATCTGAATATTCCCAAACAACCAACACATCATCCACAGTCGCTTTACCCTTCTCCCGGATATCCATAACATAGGCAACAAATCCAGAATAATCCTGCTGAAGATAGCGTATGGCCCTAGCTGTTGAACACAAAATCGACCTGCGTTGAAAACCCTCTCCCTGAATCACCAACTCCCCCCCCCCCCCCCCGCCCAGTTTGGATTCGAATACGCACCAACTGCTACTCATAATCAATCATTTCCTCATTGGGGCTCAGCCAATCCATACCCATAATAACCTTTTTTCATGCAGGGGAATAGGAACCAAATAATTTGGATACCGCTTCCTGAACAACTCCAGGACGCAACGCCGATGATCCCTGGATACTCGCACAGGACAATCATCAACAATCTCAACCTATAATGCACAATCTAGCTCTCCCGAAGCATCGAAAAACCTCTTGCTGAGCACAAGAGATATAAAAGATCGGGTAGCCCCTGAATCAAACAATACCAAGGTGGAGATACCATTCACAATGAATGATCCTAAATAAAACACACAAATATAAGCAGAAAATCAACATAAATAAAGAGATAAGGAGAAGATACATACCCGTCACCATATCAGATGCCTCACGAGCCTCTTCGTTTATTAGCTGAAAATCCCGACTCATCACAACAGGCACATCCACCTTTCCCTGACAACCATCAGTTATCCATAAAGTCGCTGGAGCAGGTGCTGCCTCTACCCCCCCCCCCCCCCCCCCCCCCGGCTGCTAAACTTGGGCAGTTGGCCTTCTTATGGGCCCTCTGATTGCAATGTAAGCAAATTAGATTAGATACATGGGTCGTGGTGGTGGCAGTGCAATCCACCCTGAAATAATCTATCTTGCCGCACTTGAAGCAGCCAAAACCACCCACCATGCACACCCCATCATGCGTCTTGTTGTACTTGCCACAGCGGCCCCGACCCTGCTAGCCTCTCGATCTTGAATCAAAAATCTTGGGACTCTTTCCCGAACCCTCTAATCCATGAACCTGATCCAGTTTCCTATTCCTCTCCATCTCCATGTTAATCTCCCTCTCTCTGGTTCTCGCTATCATATCCTCTAGTGTCCTACAACTAGATCAACTCATAAGCTACCAGATATCACTATCAATATATCATGATGTCTCGACTTCTTCATCTCCTCGTCTGCCACATACTGCAGAACTAGTAACACTCTCTCATAGAACATAACTGTGAGCTCTATTACCGTCTCAGTATTCTGGCGAAGGTCCTGGAACTCCCTCGCCAACTACTGGACCTCAATCACAGGTGCGAACTAAGCCCAAAATCTCATCACTAAATCCTCCCAAGTCATGGAATTAATCGCCTCGCGACCCACGGTATGTCCAACCTCCTCCCACCAGTCTCAAGCTCTGTCTTTCAGACGACAGGATGCAAGTTGAACCTTTTCCTCCTTAGGACAAAGGCTAGATCAGAAGGCGTTCCCGACGTTCACCAACCAATGTCTGCTTGCAATTGGGTCCTTATTTCCAAAGAACTCCCTGGCTCCACATGCCCGAAACTCACGAAAGTCAAAGTGCGAGCTCCCATCACCGCTACCATCTCAAAACGAAAAGTGCCCAAGAGCTCATCTAGAATCTGCATGATACCCTCCTTGACCGCGTCGAAGATCATAGGAGTCCGCTGAATAATATTTTGGGTAATCTATGAAGAAATGAACTCCCACATCCAATCATCCAAATGTCTTGCACCAGAGCCCGAACCTGAACCCTCACCAACACCAGAACTACTACCAGATCCTCCTCGAATGACCACCATAATGAAAATAGACCATTCAAACCATCAAAAAAAATATATAAACATCAAGGGTCAAAGGTCTTGTATGCTCAGAATCATATTAAAGTGATATTGCTAATTAACATATGATACTCATGGGTCACACTAACAACAACTTGATATAATTGATTATTTATTAGAAATTGATTTTAATAAATGTTCAATAAACTGTTATAATTAAATTTGAAATCATTTATTTCATGGAAATAATAATTTTCATTAGCAAGTAACATAATATATCATATGGTATGATTTATTAAATCATGTACAACATTTTGGACCAAAATAACTTTTTGCCTTTTACCAAAAGGTTAAGGTTTATATTTTATAAAAGAGTTTATAAAATTACCAAGTTTGACTTTTTTTATATATATAAAATCCAAGAGCATGCTTGCATATATGTAAGTTATGGGTCTTTGATTATTTAAAGGAAAAGAAATCATGCTTTAGAAGCATGCATGGAGACACTTATGACAATAGAGACAAGGTTGCTTAAAGTACTAAGACCTTATGGTTAAATACTTCACTTTAAGACACTATATATATGTATATATATATATATATATATATATATATATATATATGAGGCTTGCATTCTTGAAATGTTGATCCATTCTAGCCTCTTAAAACCATAACATGCTTAGAGCATGTTACTCTATCCCTTTTATTCTTCTTTTCTCCAAGATTACTTGCATTTTCATGCCCTCTTTAAGTTCATATTGGTTATGAACTTAAAGCTTATTGGCTTAAGATTTTTTATACAAAGAACTAGCATTCTAAATCAAATTGAGTCATTTTTTTGTGTCTCAAAGGTTCCACATTCTTCATCAACTTCCAAGCCTCCCAAGAGGACCTACAGAACTACAAAGGTTGTTATTTCTTCATTCTTTCTTTGGTTGGTGTTTAAATCTTTCTATAACTTGCAAGAATATCCTTGGTGGTATAATATTTTTAAGTTATTTCAAAATTTGAAGTCTTCCATTGCCATATTTTTCTTGTTTATGAAACTATTTTTGAACTAAAACCCAACAATTGGTATCAGAGCCACCTTGCATGTTTGGTTAGATTTTTTTTATTTTTGGAAATCTTAGTTTTTTGAGAATATGGATAACTTGTTTTTGTATAAAAACAAGTTCATACATATTCTCTATGACAACTTTATATTTGTTATTTTATGTGGCAAAAATTTCATGCATCTTTTGTCATTTAAAGTTGTCTTTGAAAAACAAAGGTTGTTTTATGTTTATGTTGATGTGTATAATGTGCAGAAACTAGCCAAGAGCCATTATGATTGTTTTGTAGTTGTGTTTGTTGTTTTTGTTATAAAAATGGTTGTAATAATTTATTTATTCATATGGTATGTAATAATTAAATAGATTAATTTTCTTGGTTATTTTTGTAAAGAAATAGATTAGCTTTTAGAAATAATTTATTTGTACAAAGTTGTAACAAGAAATGAAGTTGGAGCCATTTTTTGAAAACAAAAGGGAAAATTTCGAGTTCAACATGTGCTGGGCAGAACATGACACTTTCTGAAAAGTGTCATGAATGCTACAACATTACAAGAAGTTTTTTTTTGTCCCTTTAGGAATGGATATGGTATCTTTAGTGTTGGCCCACAAAAATGTCATTAGTTGATTATGTTTATGCACATATCTTTTTATGTATGCTTATGTTGTTTATTTTATGCAATTATTATGTGTAGTTGATAAATTAATTTTTTACATGCTAAAATAATGTTGGACAAAATAAACATCACATGCAATTTGGTTTTCAAAATTGGATATATGATGTAAATAGTTATTATTTTAAAAACAAAACCCGGTTTTATAAATTGTTAATAACAAAAAATTTTGAACTACTCCGTTATAAGTTTTAAAATGGTGATTTTTGTAACTTATATAAAAACTCCAAATATATAAGTAATAAAATGAAGTTTTATTAAAGATATAAAAGGTTCAAATGCACAAAAACTTAATACCGGTTATTAAAATTGAATTGCATCAAATTATATGAAAACTAGCTTTTTATATAGAACTTTTAAAAGTGATTTTCTTTTGAAAATGGATACCATGGTTTATTATATGCATTTAATAACCATTATATCATATGTTTTTAAAATATAATTATAAAACATATAAAGTCCCTTTTTACAAACCTCAAATCTATGCAATCCTTTTGAAAAACACTCGTAAATCTCTTGTACACACTAGTGGGATAAAGGATACCTAACCGCTTAGTGTTATCTTTTGATGGACGGGGTGTCATCGCGATTTCTATAACCAAGTTATAGGCCGATTACACATGTTTTTCAAATTAGACGATTTGATCAGAAATCTTTTGTGATAAAGGATACCTAAGCAAGAGAGTTCTGAGGCATAGATGCGATCGAACATGTCTAATTAAATTTATTATCAGAGATCCCGAAATCTATGAATTATATAGCAAGATATAATTGATAATCGATATCTACCGGGTTGAATTCAAATGGATGGGATAAAGGATACCTAACCATTTATTTGTTTTGCAACTTCGATCCTATACTTTAATAATTAATGTTTTTGGAAACTAAAAGGGTATTGATTATTGAAGATTAAATATTGAAAATACTAAATAATTTTTGTTTACATTTGTAGTTAAATAATCCATTCTCATTATCATGAATTGTCATTTTCTTTAATGACTTAATGAAACAATAACATTCAATAGATACAACTTCAATGAATGGGTTCATGTCTTTGGAGACAATCTCGTGAGAGATATGAAATTGTTGAAGGGTTTTGAACATTCTAACACTCCTATGGTGTACATGCAACCCTAGAAACCTTGGATCTATGTTTTCTCTAAAATACATGCAAATAATAATTTTCCAAGGTTTACATCCTAACTAGCATGTTATGGGGTACTTGAATCATAAAACACTAGTAGAATTACATACCTTTTGGTAGTGGTTGATTGATTGGAGTTTGAGAGCCTAGCACCAATAATGTGAATGCCTCAAATGGAAGTCACAAATTACCACAAACTTTGGAAACTTGAGAGAGTAGTAGAATACTTCAAGAAATCGGCCACCCTTAGTTCTCACACACACTAGTGCCATTTCAAGTGGGAAGGACCCCTTTATATAGTGTGGTGGATTAGGGTTACATTCATGTAAACCCTAATACCTATGGCCTTTAATTTCCATAAGATCCATGGGTTAAAGATACATGGACTATCCATCGACTTTCCATGCAAGCCTAGCCAATTCTAAATAAGCATTAGCCCACACTATATATAAATACAAGAGCACATATTTAATTAGTCACCCTTTTGATCACCAAAAGTAATTCTATATTAATTTTAGATCAATACTAATTAAATAATATGATTTCATATTAATATATTAGAACTTATGATATATTAGTAAATCATAACTTATGTTATTCTCAAAAGATTATCCATATAAAATTGTTCAGGTGAAGTGTAACCCAAATGGACCATGCCGGGTCGGGTCATGTACATCTCAAATATAGTTATAGACTTAGACACCTTATCCAATAGTCTCCCACTTGGATAAGTTTGAATGTGACTCTCTAAACATCAATGTTTTGCATGGAATATCTTTTTTATTCTTCTTTTTCAAGAAAAACATTTTGTATAGTTGAATGGTGTTAAATGAAGAAAGAAGATTTAGAAAATGGATATATGTTTTTTTTGTTTGAGAAAAGTAGACTAATGTTAGTTTTTTCTTTTGATTTAAATGTATATTTATGTAACATTTTTATTTATATATTCAACCATCCAAGGTTTTTATTTATTTGATTGTAGTTTTTCTATTTTGATTATGTTTATTTTCTATTATTTTTTTGTTAGGTTATTCTACACAACGTATTTACAAGACAATGTTTAAAAGATAACATAATTTTTAACATTGATATGTAATTCTGATTGGCTTATCATGATATGTTTTTCATATGAAAGTAATTTATTCATATTACTACGACAAGAGTTACATATGACATTTACGAAAATATATATTATATGTGATTTGTTTAACATATATATGCACCTATGTATGTTATAAATTTATAATAAAATATTTTTATGTTTAATAATTGAAGGGATTAAAATGATGCATCAAAACGAAATATTTATAATAATAATAATAATAATAATAATAATAATAATAATAAATACACATTTCCAAGTACCGCATTCAATATGAAACTCACACTACAACTCAATAGTTTTCTAATTTACGTATATTTATTAGTTACAACTCAAGAGTTTTTAACTTATGATTATTAATTAGTAATCACTAATAACTTTTTCTTTTCCATTTTTTTGTAAGGTTGTAAAGTTTTGCTAATTAAAAACATTAATGTATTTGAAGAGATTTGTGATTTAGAAATGAAGAGTTAATATAAATGTTATAATAGATGTTTTAGTATTTTTATGTTAATTTGGTAAAAGTTATTATTTTAAATATATAGTTGTATTCTCGCGCAACGCACGGCGATTTTCCTAGTATATATATATATATATATATATATATATATATATATATATATATATATATATATATATATATATATATATATATATATATATATATATATATATCAATGTTGATTGTTGGCTGCTTTAAGATCTTTCATGCATATAATTTAAGGCAACAATGCATTTATAGTATCTATTTATAATATATGAAACATAAATATATCACGCTATATATACTACTCGTTTACCCGCGCCAAGCGACGGATGTTAATAGTCTTTTCAAAAATTAGTTTCTAGAGGCGAATTTAAAACTGATAGAAATCTTAACATTTTGGGTTGGTTATAGTTCATGTTTTTTTTATATTGCGAATGTTAAATGGAAAACCGATTTTCTTTTTTCTCATTTTTCTTTTGAAGTGAAATTTGATATTTAAAGTTAGATTTTAATTAATAGTTACCATATTTATTAACGGTAGCCATTTAAAATCATAACTACTTATATTATTATACCATAATTTCAAAGAAATATCTAATAATAGTCTAACAATTTAATAAAGATACAATAACAAATTTTAATCTTTTACCATTTAACTCATAAGGAAATAATATTAATTATTTAATATTAGAACAAATTACAAAAAAAATCAGAAACTAAAATAAATATTGGTAATTTAATAATATATTCACACCAATAATAAAGCATGAATCTCAAAGCCATTTCTTGTAAAATTCAAAATTCCATAATCATTTACACTAATAAACTTATTTCTCACTATATAATGGGATTTACGACCACTCACCGAAGATGGATCACTACTTGACCAGATAAAATCCGTACAATAGTTGATCCTATTACTACCATAGTCATATTGTTTTTTCCACGACCTTGGTGGTTGAAACAGATTTATGGCCCGAAGCAAAAACAAAAATGGCTCTTCAAATGACCAAAATTTCAAGCCAATGTTTCAAAATACATGTACAAAATAATAAGAAATGCGAAGACTTTATTCTCACTCCATATTTTGCTACTTGTATAATATTGACAATTTAAGTCGTTCCCATTCTTTTGATTCAGTTCTTCCTGCAAATATAAGCAGAAAACATATAAAAATTAAGAAAGAGACTAATTGGAATCATGTAAGGCACCAATTGTAACAATAAGTTTCTATCCACATTACTATGACACCCAACAACAGACCACCAAACAATCAGATTAAGTATTTAAATGACAATTTTAGCCTTCTATGTAAAATAGAAAATACAACCAAGATGTATGGACAAATCATTATTAAACTTAAATCCAAGAAAAACAAACAAAAAACAAAGAGAATTCTTTGAAACTGGATCTAAAACATCAATTCAGTTTGTAATTCTAATTATATATGAAAAAGTACACACAATCAATCTTGATTTTCAAACTCAAAGAACCAATGTTCAATCCAGCTTGAATATTTCACTAATCCATGCCTTGTTTCATATCTTTTACTCTTTTTAGCTTCTCTGTCTTAAACTTTTGATCCAACAATCTTTTTTTTTTTGTTACAAATGAAGACCATAGTTGCTGTTAATTTGTTTTTTAGCCTCTGTTTTTATGAACAAACTATTTAGTTTATTCCCATACCAAATCAAAAGCAAAGTAAAAGCTAAAGAGGAATAAAAAAACTTCACCAGTTGCAACTCCATGACTCTCATAGTTGAAGTTTAAGTTTAGACAAATCACTTGCATGATATGAGTTTCTCCAAATAGCACCACACATTCAGATGACCATAAGTTTCAATTTTGGTTGAATCATCTCCATTTTTTGAACTATTTCTCCATTCAACAATTTCAGGTTGTTTTTTCCACTTGAAATCAAGATTAAACCACATTTCGTATGTTGATGGGAATACAACCAACGGAAAGCATAAAAGGACAGATGAATGACCTTCTAGCTACTGGGTTTCATTTTTATAGCTTTTTTTAAGTAAGGGTAAGTAATGACTTTTTAACAACAAATGAATGACATATAACATTACCAGGTGATGCATTGAAAAAGATCAAAACAACTATGCTGTAATATGAAAAAAAATGAAAGTATGATGTTATAATCGAGAAATAAAATATGCTACTTAACATTTCTTGTCTTTATAAAATCATTATACACGTTTATGACCATTTAAAAAAAATATCTTTTTAGTTTACCAAATGTTGGAAAAGAGTAAATATATATTAAAATTAATCAAGTAGGATGCTATAATGTCTTTTAAACTACAACTGAATCAAGTAGGATGCCTTACAACAGATTCTAATGAACATGTTTGAACTTGTTGTGCCCTTTCTTGGAAGATCAAAGCCCAAGTTGTTTATCCTACATATGAAACCAAAAAAACAAATTTACAACAATATATAAGTGTACTTTCAAACATCAATGCTTCAAAATGTATAAAATTATATTAGCACCTTAGGAAAAAAATAATGAAAAAATTGAACCTTTAAAAGAAATCGATGCAGATTTACAGAGGCTTCATATTATCAAACAAACATAATTATAAGTCATTGGAACTCAACACATCACTTGAAACACACTTTTCTGTCAAAAATGTTCAATTTCCTAAAAAATATGGATGAACCCTACGTAAATTCTCAGAAAATTTTAAGAAAAATGGAGCAGAAAAGAAATACAAAAATAGAAAACTAAATATCTCAAATAAATAACTAAAACTAACCAAAACATATTATCAAATGTTGTGCTCGGTAATATCTCTTATTGGATCTGTTACACACACCCACATCTTGTAAACATATAAAAGGGGTTAAACACAAGAAACATCTTTATTATAAGATGCAGTGAAAGTTGCATACAAAATTAAGATTTTTGAACATTAATTACAACTGAAAGCCTTTCAATTGACCATTACCTCGAACATACAACCCATTCCTAGAAAAAATGGAAAAGAAGAAGAAAATAAGCAATCGATGTTAGATTTCATTTAAAAATAACAAATAATTAGGAACTTAGAATAATTGTATAAAGGCTAACACTGACGATTCATCTTTCACTTCTCAGTTTACACCAATCTTCTTAGTTACACCAGTTTTCTCATACATACAATATAGAATCTAAAATTGCTTCTTGATTCTTATACCTAGTGTAACATACATGTTTTGAAATTGGGTTTTAAGTAAATAATATTATGAAATATTATGTGAAATTGAATGTTGAGTTCTAAGAGATAGTTTTTACTAGAATTGAAGTAAAACTATGCTTAGAATCATTCAGAAAGTATTGGAAGTCTTATGAGACTCCAATCAAATGTCAAATAGTGAAATTTAATGAAAATATAAAATTTGGAATAAGTAAAATTTTATTATTGAAAGTTGTATAGAATCTCGTTAGAAAAATTTAGGCGAAAACCTCATCGAAATCCGAGTTACAACGAAGAAGTTATGACCAATCGAAGATTCACAACAAAACCGGCACGGCACCGAATGACGTAAAAAGTGATTTTTTGATAAACTACTTTTTAGCCTTATTAATCTACATGAAAGTCATAGTATTTGTTAAACCGAGAAGTTCGATAAAAAGAACGCTAAAATCTGACTTCGTATGAGGAAGTTATGATTTTTCGAAGTTTCAACTTAGCAATAGATAGCTAAAAACTCGAATTTTAGATCGAGTGATTTTTAGCCGACACAACCTAAATGAGAATTGAAGGTCTCGTCATTAGTAGCACAACGGTAAACAGTCTGACGAAAACGGATGTCGGATATAGAAGTTATGAATTTTTAACAGATTTTCTTGTCCCAGTTTGTTAAAAATAATAATATTAAAAATAAATTCAAAATTAGCCGACGAAGTCTAAACTAAAGTTGTAGAGCGTAATTTTACCTACGCGTTCATATAAAGAACGTCAAAAACGGAGCCCGTATGCGAAAGTTATGGATTTTAGAAGATTTTGGCTCAAAACCGAGAAATAAGTGGATAATATCGGAAATTTTCGCATGGTCAGCACTCAGCCACGTCACCTCGCATGCGAAGCTAACCCATGTCCTCCCTCGGGTCCATCACTGATTGGTCCGAAGCCGAGGTCCATTGGGCATACGACGCGCCTCGCGTCGTAGGCGCCGTCTAAGACGGCTCGTAAGACGCCTTCGCACGCCTGTTTAGCCCTCGCATGGTACGCGTGTCCGAGCTTCGCATGAGACGCGTGTCCTTCCTCCCTCGCTACAACCTGCCTTCACTGAGTCACCCTTCTTGGCCGACCCTCGCATGTGCTGCCGCGTGCAGCCTTCTCAGCCCTCGGATCCGAGCCCCTCGCCCTATAAATAACAGCCATGTGAGCCTTCCCAGGTAGTTTGAGAAATTTGCCACTTTCACCCCCCTTTTTGATATTTTTACTATCTCGACATCCCCCAAAGCCCCAATATCATTTTTAGCAACCGAAACACGCCCCGAGACTCCCGAGAAGCCCGAAAGATTTATCTTTTCGGTTTTGAAGCTCTACCTTCGCAGAGCCCGGTTATCAAGAAAACTCTCGGTTTTCAACGAAGAAAGTGATATTTAGAGCCGAAGTGCTGCCCAAATTAATATTTTAGCCCCCGGTTATTTCACGGTGAGTTTAATATATGGAAATAATTGTATGTTATGTGTTATATATGCTACATGCTTTTTAGTGTTATTATTCCGGGTTATTTTCCCGTGTTATTTTTATTCGCTATTTTTAATAGCAAAGAAATACCTTTGACCATGTTATCAATAAAAGGACTTAGATGCACGTTGGTACTGGTATGTAGCCTCTGGCCATGTAGAACATGTCTCCGTAAGAGAATGATTTCTATTCTATTGTATTAGCAAATGGTTAGACAGGGCTATAAGCCTGAAATCTACCAAAATGTTAATAAGAAATTATATGTCTTCTGTGGCATTTGGGCCAACGCTTTATGGATGTATATCAAGTATGGAAATTGTTATGTGTCGTTGATTGTATATCTTTGAATCAAATCAATGATTGATATGGAAAGTTTTTCACATGATTCACATATGCCCTTGTTGTTCCTTGTTCCTCCTTGCTTCTACCATATTGAAGTATATATATATATATATATATATATATATATATATATATATATATATATATATATATATATATATATATATGACATAACGTTATATTGTATCAATTATCGAACTCACTAAGCATCACCGCTTACCCTCTTAATGTTTAACAACTTGCAGGAGATAAGCATCCAATATAGTTATATACTGGTAGAATATTTTTGAATAGTTTGAAACTATTGTATCAATAGAAGCTTATGAATAGTTTGAAACTATTGGATTTTGCACTCCCATATGTATAAAACTATAGAATCCTGGGAAGTTATGTAATATATAACACTTTAAAATAGTCGGTTTGTATCCAGTAGTTTGTAACCTCTTTATCAATGTAAAATATTGTTTTTTATGATTATGCAAGTAGCATGTTTTGGAGTAATAATATTGTGAAGTATGAAAGTTTGGGTCTTTCAGAAATACGAAAGTTGGGGTCTTTTAATCATGGTATCAGAGCAGTAGTTTGAGTGAACTAAATTCCACGGATTGGTATTTAGACTTAAACTATTGGAAGTTCAATATATGAACTTAATCATTATAAGTATAGGGATACAAACCATAGGAAATATATAAGTAAAAGTATTAGGTAATAATAAACCCTAATATTCTAAAATACAATGTTACATTGTATTGCAGAGTAATGGTTAAACATGTTAGTAGCCATACCCCTGAGGTTGGTGGAGGTCTTCAACCCGTGGAAGTGAATACTCCAGTATCTCCTCGTGAGGAGCGACTCTTGGGTAAACTTACCGGTGTTATTCGACAGACTCTCGAAGAACACAAAAAGAATGGTGATAAAGGAAAAGAGAAAGCCACTGGAGAATCTTCAAAAGGAGAGGTGAAGTGTCCCTCGTTCAAAGATTTCAAGAGTAGTGGTGCTATCGAGTTTTCCAGTGTTCTCAATCCCATTATTGTTCTTACTTGGATCCAGAACACAAAGAAAGTGTTTCGTAATCCTCATGTGGATAATGAATACAAGGCTAATTATGCTTCAGCAATGCTCATTGGAGAAACCTTGGTCTGGTGGGAAGCAACATATGAAGCTCTCAACGGGTTTGACCAGGAGAATTTATCCTAGGAAATGTTTAAAACTCGTTTGCTGTAGAAGTATTGTCCTCTAGACATGAGGAGGAGATTGGAGAAGGAATTCCTCGAGCTTAAACAAGGGGGAATGACTGTGAATGAGTATGAAACTCAGTTTAATCAAAGAGCAAGGTTTGTTACAAAGTATATTCCATCTGAAGACGAGAAAATTCAGTTATTCATGGAGGGACTACGACACGAAATCTACGATTTCGTTGCTAATTAAGAAGTTCTGTCATTCGATAAAGACGTTGAGTATGATCGAAGACGTGAGCATGACTTAGAAATACGTGGTGCCACTTTTACTGCTCCGAAGCATCCACGTATGGACAGAACTATTCCTGTTCCTTCTTTTCTACCGGCTCAATCCGTTCGGACTGAACCTGGTAATCAAGTTCAAACTCAAAATGTGTCTCGTGGACGCGGTAGATCACAATCTTTTTCTATGCAATCACCTTCATGTCGTATTTGTGGAAGGAATCATCCGGGCCAATGCAAAATTGACAAGGAATCCATTGTCTGTTATGGATGTGGAGAAAAGGGTCATATAAAGCCAGCTTGTCCAAGAAAGGATGTTACTTGCTATGCATGTGGTATTACTGGCCACAAGAAGCGTTTTTGCCCCACTCTTACTAGTCAGATAACGGGAAGTCAAGCTTCTGTTTAACAACTGGTGAGAAGTCAAGTCCCTGTTCAACAATCAAAGGGTACTCCAACTAAAAAGGAGGAGGTGCCAAAAGCTAAGGGTCGTGCATTCCAGATTACCTCAGAGGAGGCACGCGAGGACCCAAATGTTGTGACGGGTACATTTCTTGTCAACTCTAGACCTGCTCACATCTTATTTGATTCTGGTGCCTCAAATTCTTTTGTGTCTTATGAATTTGCGCATTCCTTTCAAATTGCTTGCTTTGTACTCGTGCAACCATTTCACGTAGATACTACGGGAAGTATATCATTACTTGCTGATAAAGTGTATAGGGATTGTGTTATAGAAATTGAAGGCTATACTTTTCTTGCTAACCTGATGCCTATCTCCTTGCCCAACTTTGATATTATTATCGGCATGGATTGGTTATCAAAGAACCACGCAAAACTCTTGTGCTATGAAAAGATAGTACGCATTCCTATTGAAGGGGAGAATCCTATATATGTCTATGGTGAACAAAGACTCTTAAAAATAATCTCTTTCCTTAAAGCTCGTAAATTCATATCGAAAGGGTGTTCTATCTATCTGGCCTACACGGTTGATTTTTCAAAAGAGGAGAAGAAAACTGTAAGTGATGTTCTCGTTGTTAACGAATATCCTGATGTTTTCCCCGATGACTTGCCTGGCCTTCCTCTAGATAGGCAAGTAGAATTCTGAATTGACCTTGTGCCTGGTGCTGCTCCGATTGCAAAGTCTCCTTATCATCTTATGCCAGCTAAGATGAAAGAAATGATGATCCAACTACGGGAATTACTTGACAAGGGTTTCATTTGACCGAGTACCTCTCCCTGGGGTGCTCCGGTACTGTTTTTCAAGAAGAAAGATGGATCGATGAGAATGTGCATTGATTATCGTGAGCTAAATAAGGTGACTATCAAGAACAAGTACCCACTACCTCGCATCGACGATTTGTTCGATCAACTTCAGGGTGTTAGCTATTTTTCGAAGATTGATTTAAGATCTGGCTATCATCAGTTGAAAGTTCACGAGCAGGATGTACCGAAGACTGCTTTTTGTACTCGATATGGGCATTATGAATTCCTTGTTATGCCGTTTGGTTTAACAAATGCTCTTGTTGTATTCATGGACATGATGAATTGGGTATGCCGCCCAATGCTCGATAAATCAGTCATCATATTCATTGACGATATTCTAATCTATTCCAAGTCTGAAGCTGATCATGCCATTCATATTCGTGCAGTATTAGAACTTCTTCGAAAGGAGAAACTATATGCTAAATTCTCGAAATGTGAATTTTGGCTTTGCCAAGTTCAATTTCTCGGCCATGTTATTTCTAGTGACGGTGTATCTGTAGATCCTATCAAAATTGAAGTCATTCAAAATTGGGAAGTGTCCCGTAATGCTTCCGAAATTCCTAGTTTCTTGGGTCTCGCGGGATATTACCAGAGATTCATTAAAGACTTTTCTCGTATAGCCATACCTCTCACGAGTCTTACACGGAAGGAAGTGAAGTTCGAATGGGGTGAAGCCCAAGAAAAAGCTTTCTCAACTCTAAAAGATCTTTTGACTCATGCTCCAATCTTATGACTCCCAGAAGGTGATGATGATTTCTCCGTGTATAGCGATGCTTCAAGATTAGGACTCGGTTGTGTGTTGATGCAACATGGCAAAGTGATAGCCTATGCCTCATGACAACTAAAAGATTATGAAAAGAATTATCCCACTCATGATCTCGAACTTGCTGCAGTGGTATTCGCCCTAAAACTTTGGAGGCATTATCTTTTTGGTACAAAATGCCAATTATTTACCGACCACAAAAGTCTGAAGTACATATTCAGTCAGCAAACTTTGAATATGAGACAACAACGAGCCATGGAGTTGATCAAAGATTATGATTGTGAAATCCTATATCATCCTGGAAAAGCCAACGTAGTTGCCGATGCACTTAGCAGAAAGGTTTATCGCAATAGTATGTGTTATGCTATTACTTATACTATAGTAAAATTCACTACTTTAGATGAATTAGAGAAATGGCAAGAAGAGGCCCTAAAGCCAGAAAATGTGAAGAAAGAAGGGATGATACATTATAATGATGCTTTACTTGATGATCCACGAGGATTAAAAGTATTCAAGAATCGGTTGTGGATTCCAAAGATTGGTGGATTGAGACAAAAGATTTTAGATGAAGCCCATAAATCTAAACTGTCAATCCATCCTGGTACAAGTAAAATGTACTATGATGTAAGAGCTGATTATTGGTGGCCTGGATTAAAGAGAGACATTGGAAGATATGTACAGGAATGCTTAGTATGATTACAAGTCAAAGTAGAGCACCAAAAGCCTTATGGAACCCCAGAAAGTCTTAGTGTTCCTGTATGGAAATGGGAATAACTATCCATGGATTTCATTACCAAATTGCCAAAGACTGCTAGACAGCATGATAGCATTTGGGTAATCGTCGACCGCCTGACTAAAAGCGCTCATTTTCTTGCAATGCGTGAAACGGCTCCAATGGAGAAATACGCACAAGTATACTTGGATGAAATTATTGCAAGACACGGTGTACCACTAAAGATCATTTCCGATCATGATACTCGCTTCACTTCTCACTTTTGGGCGAGTATGCAACGTGAATTGGGATCTTGAGTTTCTCTCAGCACAACTTATCATCCCCAGACAGGTGGTCAGACGAAGGGAACAATCCAAACAGTTGAAGATATGTTTCGTGCATGTGTCTTGGAGTTCGGTGGTAACTGGGATAAATACTTACCTCTTGTCGAATTCTTGTATAATAACAATTACCACGCTTCAATCAAAATGCCACCATATGAGGCATTATATGTTCGCAAGTGTCATACTCCATTATGTTGGCGAGACATAGGACAGAAGATCCTTGGAGGCCCTGAAATGATTCAAGACACCACAGACCAGATTCAAATCGTATGAGAAAGATTGAAAGCAACCCAGGATCGACAGAAGTCCTATACAGAAAAGAGGAAATGAACCATAGAATTCTAGGTGGGTGATTTCGTAATGCTAAAACTATCCCCGTGGAAAGGCCTTATGAGATTTGGGAAGAAAGGAAAGTTGAGTCCCAGATTTGTTAGAACTTTCAAGATCACTCAGAGAATTGGAAAGCAAGCATACCGCTAATAATTTCCTGAAGATTTGGCAGGTATTCATGATGTGTTTCATGTGAGCTATCTGCGCAAATGCTTGAGCATCAATGATGAGACAGTTCCATTATCCGAGGTGAAATTGGCTAATAATTTAAGATATGTAGAAGAGCCGGAAGAGATCGTGAATGAAAGAACAACTAATCTACGTAATAAAGAAGTAGATTTGGTGTTTGTCAAGTGGAAACACCATCGAGGCCCAAACTATACTTGGGAAAATAAGAATGAGATAAGAGCAAAATATCCCCATTTATTTAAATCAATGTAATTTCGGGGACGAAGTCCTCAAAAGGAGGAGGTATTTGTAACATACACATTTTGAAATCGTGTTTTAAGTAAATAATATTATGAAATATTATGTGAATTTGAATGTTGAGTTCTAACAGATAGTTTTTACTAGAATTGAAGTAAAACTATGTTTAGAATCATTCAGAAAGTATTGGAAGTCTTATGAGATTCCAATCAAATGTCAAATAGTGAAATTTAACGAAAATATAAAATTTGGAATAAGTAAAATTTTATTATTGAAAGTTGTAGATAATCTCGTTTGAAACATTTAGGCGAAATCCGAGTTATAACAAAGAAGTTATGACCAATCAAAGATTCTCGACAAAACCGACACGGCGCCGTATGACGTAAAAAGTGATGTTTTGATAAACTACTTTTTAGCCTTAGTAATCTAAATGAAAGTCGTAGTATTCGTTAAACCGAGAAGTTAGATAAAAAGAACGCTAAAATCTGACTTCGTATGAGGAAGTTATGATTTTTCGAAGTTTCAGCTTAGCAATAGATAGCTAAAAACTCGAATTTTAGATCGAGTGATTTTTAGCCGACACAACCTAAATGAGAATTGAAAGTCTCGTCATTAGTAGCACAACGGTAAACAGTCTGACAAAAACGGATGTCGGATAAAGAAGTTATGAATTTTTAACAGATTTTCTTGTCCCAGTTTGTTAAAAATAATAATATTAAAAATAAATTCAAAATTAGCCGACGAAGTCTAAACTAAAGTTGTAGAGCGTAATTTTACCTACGCGTTCATATAAAGAACGTCAAAAACAGAGCCCGTATGCGAAAGTTATGGATTTTAGAAGATTTTGGCTCAAAACCGAGAAATAAGTGGATAATATCGGAAATTTTCGCATGGTCAGCACTCAGCCACATCACCTCGCATGCGAAGCTAACCCATGTCCTCCCTCGGGTCCGTCGCTGATTGGTCCGAAGCCGAGGTCCATTGGGCATACAACGCGCCTCGCGTCGTAGGCGCCGTCTAAGACGGCTCGTAAGACGCCTTCGCACGCCTGTCTAGCCCTCCCATGGTACGCGTGTCCGAGCTTCGCATGAGACGCGTGTCCCTCCTCCCTCGCTGCGACCTGCCTTCACTGAGTCACCTTTCTTG
Organism: Lactuca sativa; assembly: GCF_002870075.4. Lineage (NCBI taxonomy): Eukaryota > Viridiplantae > Streptophyta > Magnoliopsida > Asterales > Asteraceae > Lactuca > Lactuca sativa. The sequence goes on along the minus strand of NC_056627.2, from coordinate 330,021,508 downwards.
ACCGACCCTCGCATGTGCTGCCGCGTGCAGCCTTCTAAGCCCTCGGATCCGAGCCCCTCGCCCTATAAATAGCAGCCATGCGAGCCTTCCCGGGTAGTTTGAGAAATTTGCCACTTTCACCCCCCTTTTTGATATTTTTACTATCTCGACATCCCCTGAAGCCCCAATATCATTTTTAGCAACCGAAACACGCCCCGAGACTCCTGTGAAGCCCGAAAAATTTATCTTTTCGGTTTTGAAGCTCTACCTTCGCAGAGCCCGGTTATCAAGAAAACTCTCGGTTTTCAACGAAGAAAGTGATATTTAGAGCCGAAGTGCTGCCCAAATTAATATTTTAGCCCCCGGTTATTTCACGGTGAGTTTAATATATGGAAATAATTGTATGTTATGTGTTATATGTGCTACGTGCTTTTCAATGTTATTATTCCGGGTTATTTTCCCGTGTTATTTTTATTCGCTATTTTTAATAGCAAAGAAATACCTTTGACCATGTTATCAGTGAAAGGACTTACATGCACGCTGGTACTGGTATGTAGCCTCTGGCCATGTAGAACATGTCTCCGTAAGAGAATGATTTCTATTCTATGGTATTAGCAAATGGTTAGACAAAGCTATAAGCCTGAAATCTACCAAAATGTTAATAAGAAATTATATGTCTTCTGTGGCATTTGGGCCAAAGCTTTATTGATGTATATCAAGTATGGAAATTGTTATGTGTCGTTGATTGTATATTTTTGAATCAAATTGTAACATCCCAAAATCCAGGTAAAGCTATTATATCCTTCCATTTTGTCAAGTTGTCAAAAGTGGTCCCTTGAAAGAGTTCTTGTAGCAAATGAGTACGTTGGGCGTACTGGGGAGTACAGTGCGCGTACTCATGCGCTTAATTTGGACGCGAACTCACTCGGGTACGCTAGGCGTACCCAGGGTTACACTGTGTGTAATGGGTCCAAACGCAAACCCTAATATTTGACTTGTGCACTATATAATGGATGCTAAGGCTCATTTCTCAGCCTCCATATTAGTGAGTGAAACCCTGAGAGAGCCTCCCCATCCTCCTTAGCTTGAGAGTGAGTGTTTTGGAGCTAAAAGTGCCTTGGTGTGTTAGTGAAGAAGAAGGAGAGGAGTTTGTGGAGGCTAGAGCTTGAAGTGCAAGCTTGGATCTGAGATCTACAAAGGAAGGAGCTGTATTTGGAGGTATAAAGTTCAAAACTTTCCTCTTCATTTTGGTTTGATGTTGCATGGGCCATTTTAGGGTTAAAAGTCCCAAAGGTGGAGATTTTACGAGTGTAATGTGCTCCATGGACCTAGATATGTCCCATTTTAGTGGTATTTGTGTTATAGATCCATAAAGTTTCCATCTTGGTAGCGGTTATAAGGTCATGCTTGAGTATTGAGCTTTCTAGTGTTAGCAAATGGAGTATTATGGGTGTTAGTGACTTGTCTAGCCATGCAAAGGTTTAAGTCACCAACTTTATGGATTAAGAGGGTTATAAATGGCCAAAGCTAGAAGTTAGATGTGGGTCTTAACTGATTAAGACCCCAAAATGCTTAGAGACTGAAACTGGGAGTTACGCAGGGCGTAATCCCAGTACGTGCGGTGATGAGGAATGGTCCACTAGCGTGGCCTAGACTGCTCTAGCGCGCCAGCTTGGCCTGGCGCGCTCTTGCCAGCCCTTGCTGGAGACTACCTTGCCATCCCTTGCTGGGGACTCCCTTGCCAGCCCTACTGGGGACTCTCCTGCCGGCTCGGCCAGGCGCTCCCTCGCCTGGCACTCCCTTGTCATCCTCTCCTGGTGCGCGCCCGCCAGCCCCGCCCGGCACCTCCGGGCGGCCTTACCTAACTCCTTGCTAGTTGGGCCTGAATTGGCTGGCCCAAGGCCTAACCTAATTGTCGCCTATATAATGAATAGTACCTCCTCCATGGAGGAGGAACCTTTCCCTAGACTCTCCCCAAGTGGTTCAGCCACCACTAGACTTCCCCATGGCTCAGCCGCCACTATACTCCGACCGCGTGGCTCAGCCGCCACCCACCGCCGTCAGCCACCACCAGCACCAAGATGGTTCTCTCCAGCTATGGAGGACCATCTCAGATCTTCTAGCTGATCTAACTTGACCGTCGGAGACCGATCCCGAGGCACAGTCCCTGGGGCGGCTCTAACACGTCTCTCTGATTGTGATGTTAGATCTCCGCCGCAGCAGAAGACCAGAAGACTCGTCGGAGACTGAAGTTCCATCATGTGGCATAAGGGGTCGTTCACCCCGTTTCTGTGAAGACACCGGGTACACCCAGCGTACATGTGTGGTACGCACAGCGTAACCCGAGGAGTTGACTTTTAGGGTTTGGTCAATTTTGGGTCTTAGGGCCATGAGAGGGGTAAAATGGTCTTTTACCCTTCTGAGAGTACTAAGAGAGGGAATATTCTAGCCTTAAGGGATGTATTGATTTAGAGTGTTTATTTCATATGACTAGGCGGAGGCTAGATCGGATTTACAGAGTTCGAGATTTTACCGAGTTACCCGAGGTGAGTCTTCTCACTATACTTTACCTAGAGTGGTAATTAGAGTTATGTGACAGATTATTTTGTATGCTTTTGCATGATGTGATTTCTATGTGATTTATGCTATGTATGTACTAGAGTTTTCAGAGATAGGACCGGAAGGTCCACAAAGTTAGGGCTAGAGGGCCCACAGAGTTATGGGACTGGAGGGTCCCACTGAGACACATTGACTGGAGGGTCAAACAGAGTTATAGCCTCGAGTGGCTAATATGTGTTGTGTGGTATTTTGGGGAACTCACTAAGCAATTACGCTTACAGTGTTCTGTTATGTGTTGTAGGTACCAGTGAGGATCGCGGGAAGGCGCTAGTTTGATCAGTACACACTCGAGGAGCTTTTACATATTTTGATCTTGGGATGTGATGTTATGAATTGATTATGTGATACAATGAAGTTTTTATGACAATTATGAATGAAAATGTGTTTTTATAAATGTGAAAAATTATTTGAAAATTTAGGTGTTACAAGTTGGTATCAGAGCCTTGGTTTGAGGGATTCTGGTGCACCTTCGGGCGTATCTGAACTCAAACTGAGGATTTGAGAGATTATCAAAATAAAATTCACAAAATTTTTCTCAAGAGTAAAAAGTTTTTGAAAGAGCAGAGCAGGCAGTGTGTACGATCAGCCAGCGCCCGAACGGTGATTTCCCAAAATACCCTTACATTATGAGTTATGAGATATGTTATGATATGATATGCATGCTAGAGTAGGCTAGGTATTCTTATTAGGACTAGAGTTGCCTGATTTGTGATGCCTTAGCTCAGGGATTTTGCTGCTAGGAGATGCTTGAGAGTGAATAGATAACAGCAAGCAGCTTATGAGAGACCTGCTAGAGAGTAGACTATGTATAAAGAGAGTAGAGTACTTGGGACTTGGGAATCTAGGAGGAGCACTTGGGTGAATATTGATGCGGTGTGGACGGTAGTATTGGGCCTGTACTACCGAAGGCACCAGATCAGTGAGCAGTCCAAGTAAGAATCTTTAGGGTACTAGGGATCAAGTAGGAATGGGATATCGAGTGTGTGTACGCTCAAGTGAGTCTTTGATATCTTGTGTTGTATTTCAGAGAGACATCATGGTAGGGACACGCCACAGGCCAGGGGCTAGCAAGGGGGTGTGAGCTATGAGGAGCTCCGCTAGATGATTCATGATGAGGTGGTTGCTGCCATCCGTGCTGAGATTCCAGAGATGTTCGGGTCTATCAAGACCACATTGATTGAGACTTTTGATGAGCGGTATGCTGCTCTTACTGATGCTGCTATTATTGCAGCAACTGCAGCTGTTGCTGCTGCCAGGCCACAGGGGGGTGACGCGTTGTTGTACCGGGAGTTCAGCAACACGAAGCCACCAGAGTTTGACGGGACTCAGGATCTGATAGCCGCGATGAGGTGGATCTCTAACATTGAAGGGTGCTTCTACACATGTTCATGTCCAGAGCATCTGAGAGTTCGATTCGTATTGAACCAGCTTCGTTTGGGGGCGAAGGACTGGTGAAAGTTTGTGACAGCGCACTATTCTTCTGTAGAGCTTGTTGCGGTGACCTAGGAGAGGTTCACCGCTATGTTTCGTGATGAGTACGTCCCCCCGGTGGAAAGGGAGCGTTTGGCCTAGGAGTTCTTGACCCTTAAGCAGGGTACTGAGTCTGTTACGGTGATCACCAGGATGTTTCATGAGAGGGCGATGTTCTGCCCTGAGCACGTGTCTTCCGAGCAGGCGCGTATGAGTCGGTATTTGAGTATTTTGAGGAGAGACATCCGCAAGTTCGTGGCGAAATCGACGTACCGGACATTTTCCGAGCTTCAGGAAAATGCCTGGAAGAGGGAGATTGAGCTAAAGACTCAGGCCAGGGAGGAGGCGGAGTCTCAGGGGAGGGATCGGCGACCGGCATAGTCCCAGCCGGCTGCCAAGCGGGCTAAGCCCGCCGATTCGAGATCAGGGAACCAGAAGGGCTGCACTTGTGGCAAGTGCGGTAAGAGTCATGAGGGGGTGTGCAGAGCAGGGTCTTGCTACAAGTGTGGCAAGGAGGGGCACATGGCCAAGGATTGCCCCAAGGGGTTTGCAGTTTGTTTTCACTACACCCAGACCGGACACCGGAAGGCCGAGTGTCCGCACTTACGAGGGTCAGATCAGGGAGCTTCCTAGGGATCTGTCCCTGTTGTTGTTTGAGCTACGGAGAGTCGGCCGGTAAAGGCCGAGGCGCCGAAGGCTCACGGGAGAGCCTTCTAGTTGACAGCGGAGGAGGTCCGCGCAGCACCCGATGTTGTGGCTGGTATGTATTCTTTCCTCTGTTTATTTTGAGTTTGTGATGTTATGCTTATGTTGTGATATGCGTAGGTACATTTCTTGTGTGTTATGTACCTGCTTTGGTGTTATTTGACTCGGGTGCGAGTCGGTCTTTTGTGTTGTTAGCCTTTAGTCAGCACATTGGTATTCGTCGTGAGGCATTGAGTCGATCTTTGTGAGTTTCCATAGCTGACGAGAGAGTAGTGTATGCCACTAATGTGATTCGAGGATGTGTACTTGAGATCTTCGACGTTGAGTTTCCGATTGATTTGGTCCCGATTGCTATGGGAGATGTCTGTGTCATCGTGGGCATGGACTGGTTGAGCAGATTTGGAGCGGTTATCGACTGCGAGTGACAGCTGGTGACCATACGAGACCCTAGTGGGGGAGTTCTTACGGTTTATGGTGCGGGTACCCGTTCTGGTTTGGCATTTTTTTCAGCCGCGAGAGCGAGGCAGAGTCTATAGCAAGGCTGTAGTGGGTATGTGGCTTACGTGGTGGATACGAGGGTAGGTGAAGAGAGACTGAGGTCGATCGATGAGGTCCCGATAGTGCGTGAGTTCCCGGATGTTTTCCCCGAGGAGTTGCCGGGTGTGCCTCCCGAGAGGCAGGTGGAGTTCCGTATCGATTTGTTTCCAAGGGCAGCACCTATCGCCAAGGCGCCCTATCGCCTTGCACCTCCAGAGATGCAAGAGTTATCCTTGCAGATTCAGGAGCTGCTGGGAAATGGTTTTATACGGCCGAGTAGCTCGCCGTGGGGAGTGCCAATCCTTTTTGTCAAGAAAAAGGATGGTTCATACCGGATGTGCATTGATTACCGGGAGTTGAACAAGCTGAGGGTCAAGAACCGTTACCCCTTACCGAGGATCGACGATTTGTTCAATCAGTTGCAGTGAGCGTATTGGCTCTCCAAGATTGACTTGAGGTCTGGATATCATCATATGAGGGTGTGTGATGAGGATATTCAGAAGACAACGTTCAGGACTCGTTATGGGCATTACGAGTTCATGGTGATGCCTTTCGGGCTCACCAATGCACCAGCGGAGTTCATGGATGTCATGAACAGGGTGTGCAAATCGATGTTGGATCGTTCGGTGATCGTGTTCATTGATGATATATTGGTGTATTCGAGTTCCAGAGAGCAGCATGAGGAGCATTTGAGGGAGATCCTCGGAGTTCTGAGATCAGAGAGGCTTTACGCCAAATTCTCCAAGTGCGATTTCTGGTTACGGGAGGTCCAATTTCTAGGACACCTCGTCAACCATAATGGGATATTGGTCGATCCGACCAAGATTGAGGCGGTGATAAGTTGGGAGGTGCCTGGATCCCCTTCGGTGATCAGGAGTTTCTTGGGGTTGGTCGGATATTATCGGAGATTCATCCAGGATTTCTCTAGGATTGCTGTTACTCTCACCAGGCTTACCCAGAAGGGCGTGGCTTTCAGTTGGGGCCCGGAGCAACAGGCCTCATTCGAGACACTTCGCCAGAGATTGTGCGAAGCCCCAGTGTTGGCCCTTCCGGAAGGAATGGAGGACTTTGTGGTATGTTGTGACGCGTTGATATTGGGACTGGGTGCGGTGCTGATGCAGAGAGGGCATGTGATAGCATACGCATCGAGGCAGCTGAAGCATCATGAGACGAGGTATCCTACTCACGATCTGGAGTTGGGGGTTGTGGTGTTCGCCCTCAAGATCTGGCGTCACTATTTGTATGGGGTTCGGTGTACCATATACACGGACCACAAGAGCTTGAAGTATCTGATGGATCGACCCAACCTCAACATGCATCAGAGGAGATGGTTGGATGTGGTAAAGGATTATGAGTGTGAGATCTTGTACCACCCGAGCAAGGATAACGTGGTAGCCGATGCCTTGATTCGCAGGGCAGAGGGTGCCCCTTTGCGAGATGTTTGTATGAGGTTGACAGTGATGACTCCGGTGTTGGACACCATTCGGGAGGCCCAGGTGGAGGCCATAAGGCCGAAGAACTGCAAGCGAGAGCAGGTGATTGGTCAGATATCTAAGTTCATTGCCAATAGTCGGGGGCTTATGACCCTCCAAGGCCGGATTTGTGTGCCATTTGAGGGTGGGGCACGTGCCATTTTGATGGAAGAGGCGTACAGGTCGAGGTTTTCAATCCATCCCGGGGTCACTAAGATATATTTGGACCTGAAAAGAGATTATTGGTGGCCCTGTATGAAGAGGGATGTGGCGTGGTTTGTAGAGAGGTGCTTGACCTGTCGCAGGGTTAAGGCCGAGCACCAGTGTCCACAAGGCAAGTTGGAGCCGCTTGAGGATCCCCAGTGGAAGTGGGAACAGATTTCCATGGATTTTATCACCAAATTGCTAAGGACTGTGAGAGGTTTCGATGCAATTTGGGTGATCATCGACTGATTGACAAAGAGCGCTCATTTTCTTGCTATCAGTGAGAACTCTTCCGCAGAGAGGCTGGCAGAGGTGTATGTGAGGGAGGTGGTATCGCGGCATGGTATGCCGATCTCGATTGTGTCAGATCGAGATGTGCATTTCACTTTCAAGTTCTGGAAGAACTTCCATGAGGAGTTGGGTACTAGGCTGCATTTCAGTACCATTTACCACCCACAGATGGACGGACAGAGTGAGCCAACGATTTAGATGATCGAGGACATGCTTCGGGCATGTGTGTTGGACTTCAGAAGGAGCTAGGACACGTATCTGCCTTTGGCTGAGTTTTCCTATAACAACAGCCACCATTCGAGCATTGGTATGTCTCCCTTTGAGTTATTGTATGGGAGGAGGTGTCGGACTCCCATTTGTTGGGGAGAGGTAGGGCAGGGAGTGATGGTCAGCATTGAGATAGTGCTTCAGACGACAGAGCAGATACAACAGGTTAGATAGAGATTGCTGACGGCCCAGAGTTTCCAGAAGAGTTACACGGATAGGCGTCGATCCGAGCTCGAGTTTCAGGTTGGATATTTTGTACTCATGAAAGTGTCTCCTTGGAAAGGAGTGATCCGATTCAGGAAAAGGGGCAAGTTGGGGCCCCGGTACATTGAACCGTTCAGGGTGATCGCGAGGGTGGGCAGGGTAGCATATCGATTGGAGCTACCTGCGGAGTTGAGCCAGATTCATGATACCTTTTACGTGTCTCAGCTGAGGAAGTGTATAGCCCACGAGTCAGAACTGGTGCCATTGGAGGATATCCAGGTGGACGCGGGTCTGACTTATGTTGAGCGACCGATCGCGATCTTGGACCGGAACGTCAAGCTTCTGAGGAACAAGGAGGTGCCACTGGTTCAGGTCCAGTGGCAGCATCGGAAAGGGGTCCGAGCTGACTTGGGAGCCGAAGTCAGAGATGTGGGAGCAGCATCAGGAGTTGTTTTCGACATGAGACTTTGAGGGGGAAGTCTGGTTCTAGCACGAGAGAATTGTAACATCCCAAAATCCAGGTAAAGCTATTATATCCTTCCATTTTGTCAAGTTGTCAAAAGTGGTCCCTTGAAAGAGTTCTTGTAGCAAATGAGTACGTTGGGCGTACTGGGGAGTACGCTGCGCGTACTCATGCGCTTAATTTGGATGCGGACTCGCTTGGGTACGCTGGGCGTACCCAGGGTTACGTTGGGCGTAATGGGTCAAAACGCAAACCCTAATATTTGACTTGTGCACTATATAATGGATGCTAAGGCTCATTTCTCAGCCTCCATATTAGTGAGTGAAACCCTAAGAGCGCCTCCCCATCGTCCTTAGCTTGAGAGTGAGTGTTTTGGAGCTAAAGTTCCTTGGTATGTTAGTGAAGAAGAAGGAGAGGAGCTTGTGGAGGCTAGAGCTTGAAGTGCAAGCTTGGATCTGAGATCTACAGAGGAAGGAGATGCATTTGGAGGTATAAAGTTCAAAACTTTCCTCTTCATTTTGGTTTGATGTCGCATGGGCCATTTTAGGGTTAAAAGTCCCAAAGGTGGAGACTTTATGAGTGTAATGTGCTCCATGGACCTAGATCTGTCCCATTTCAGTGGTATTTGTGTTAAAGATCCATAAAGTTTCCATATTGGTCGTGGATATAAGGTCATGCTTGAGTATTGAGCTTTCTAGTGTTAGCAAATAGAGTATTATGGGTGTTAGTAGACTTGTCAAGCCATGCAAAGGCAATAAGTCACCAACTTTATGGATTAAGAGGGTTATAAATGGTTAGATCTAGAAGTTGGACGTGGGTCTTAATTGATTAAGACCCCAAAATGCTTAGAGACTGAAACTGGGAGTTACACGGGGCGTAATCCCAGTACGCGCGGCGTAAGGGGTCGCGCACCCCGTTTCTGTAAAGACACCTGGTACGCTCAGCGTAACCTGTGGAGTTTACTTTTGTTGACTTTTAGGGTTTGGTCAATTTTGGGTCTTAGGGCCATGAGAGGGGTAAAATGGTCTTTTACCCTTCTGAGAGTACTAAAAGAGGGAATAGCCTAGCCTTAAGGGATGTATTGATTTAGAGTGTTTATTTCATATGACTAGGCGGAGGCTAGATCAGATTTACAGAGTTCGAGATTTTACCGAGTTACCCGAGGTGAGTCTTCTCACTATACTTTACCTAGAGTGGTAATTAGAGTTATGTGACAGATTATTTTGTATGCTTTTGCATGATGTGATTTCTATGTGATTTATGCTATGTATGTACTAGAGTTTTCAGAGATAGGACCGGAAGGTCCACAAAGTTAGGGCTAGAGGGCCCACAGAGTTATGGGACTGGACGGTCCCACTGAGACACATTGACTGGAGGGTCAAACAGAGTTATAGCCTCGAGTGGCTAATATGTGTTGTGTGGTATTTTGGGGAACTCACTAAGCAATTACGCTTACAGTGTTCTGTTATGTGTTGTAGGTACCAGTGAGGATCGCGGGAAGGCAACGGTTTGATCAGTACACACTCGAGGAGCTTTTACATATTTTGATCTTGGGATGTGATGTTATGAATTGATTATGTGATACAATGAAGTTTTTATGACAATTATGAATGAAAATGTTTTTTTATAAATGTGAATCAAATCAATGATTGATATGGAAAGTTTGTCACATGATTCACATATGCCCTTGTTGTTCCTTGTTCCTCCTTGCTTCTAACATATTGAAGTATATATATGACATAACGTTATATCGTATCTATTATCGAACTCACTAAGCGTCACCGCTTACCCTGTCAATGTTTAACAAATTGCAGGAGATAAGCATCCAGTATAGTTATATACTGGTAGAAGATTTTTGAATAGTTTGAAACTATTGTATCGATAGAAGCTTGTGAATAGTTTGAAACTATTGTATTTTGCACTCCCATATGTATAAAACTATAGAATCTTGGGAAGTTATGTAATATATAACAATTTAAAATAGTCAGTTTGTATCCAGTAGTTTGTAACCTATTTATCAATGTAAAATATTGTTTTTATAAATATGTAAGTAGCATGTTTTGGAGTAATAATATTGTGAAGTATGAAAGTTTGGGTCTTTCAAAAATACGAAAGTTGGGGTCTTTCACCTAGATCCGAATGTTCTGCTTTGTTCGAGTTTTTCGTGGTTGTGAGAGAGTATACAAAGAAAAGGAGCAATGGTGGGGTTTTTTTAAGAAAGAGTGGCAAGGTTCTTCAGAGAAAGGGAAGAAAGAAGCCAGATATAGGGGAAGATTTGCGAGGATCATGTGATATTTGCGGAGATGGGGGGAAATCAGGTATACATAAGCGATTGGTAGGGGGTTAAAGGGGGTTGGGTCAATGGATTGAGAGCACTTGACTTTTTCAACTTTAAATAGATGGAGCCGAGGTTATTGGGGGATTCAAATTTAAAAGTAATTCCTTTGTGCTAAGAATCGGTCGATAAAAAAGGAATTTCAGATTTACCTTTCGCGTTCACGATGAAGTCGAAGATACATACCCTAACCTAGTAAATCGTTTTTTTTACAAATGAGGCTTTCTTTACCTTTTTTGAGACTGCAAGCTATGAATTCAACACCACCGTATCAATGATCGTGACGGTGGTGGTATGTGACAGAGATGGCAAAACAGGGAAGCAGATATATATGCGACCGATGTGAAAATTGATGGTGTTGTTTGGTGAGGTCGTAAGTCTACGTTCATTTTAGAGAGAAAGAGATGATGATGGTTGGTTGCTAAAGGCAACACCATGGCGGTGGCCATTGGGTTATAGGCATATTAGTGTTTCAAACAAAGAAGAGAGGGGAGAAACCAATGGGTTTTTGAAGGAAAAACAAAATCGAGACTGATGGTGGTAAAAAAAATAGATGAATGACGGTGTAGTGGTGAATTTCATGGAGGAAAATGGATATGACGATTTGAATGAGTCTCCTGGTTTGAATAAGTCTTCAATACTTTAAGCAAAAAATTGAGGATGATGATGGCAACAACTATCATTGACCAAGAACGTAGATAAGCTGATATCAATTGATACTCAGTCAAAAAACAGATAAACAATCATCTCCTTAATCTAAGCTAACAAATTTTTGATTTCAAACTCCAGCCATTTTCAAAATATGCTGACTTCTCATAAATGTTAACGGGATAAGTTTCAGTATATTTTAATGCATAAATCTATTGTACATGTTGCAGTAAAGTTAGTACCTCTTAAAATTCAGCATTTAGGGCTAAATGTTTATTAAGGTATATATATATATATATATATATATATATATATATATATATATATATATATATATATATATAGGGTTAGGTTATTTTGTTTTTACTAAGTATTGTGTGCCAGAATGACAGATCTGGACCAATGGATGAAATTAATCAATGGACATGATTTGAGAGTGTATGATATTACAATGGGGTAACATGTAGCATATAATCACACAATTTTAAGCAAAAGGGTATTTTGGACAATTAACTACATTTATAAAAGGAAATTTTCGGATTTTTAGGGATGATTAATTATCCTAATTTAAAAAAAAAAATCTGAATTTTTTAATTAATTCAATTTCAATTTTTTACCAATTTTATTCTGTCAGAATATTTTTTGTTAGAATGATGCTCTTTCAGAATTTTATTCTAATATAATATTAGTTTGTTAGAATGACAGAATGTCAACCATAAACTAGTAAATATATTTTCGATTTTATTCTTGCAGAATATATTTCCAATGCAGATATTTGATTTGAGAAATAAGAAACAAATTCATTCATATTCTTACAGACTAATATCCTTATACATTTAAAATAGTTATATGTATTCTAAAAGAATATCATCAAAGATGAATAAAATTCTTAAAAAATAGCATTCTTGAATATACAATTATTAAACAAATACACTTGATCTTCTTCAGTGGTCCGTATAATCCACTTGATCTTCGCATATATACTTGTTGTTGAACTCGATTCCAAATATTTTTCTTGTATAATCAATATTGAATTCTTTCTCTATGCAATTCTGAAAGAATAAGATACATTACTCGTTAGTATTACCTGTTAAACAAATATACTAGTTAACAAACATTCGTAAAGACATTCTAACAGAATACATTTATATAAATAAATTCTGACAGAAAACATTACAAAATGCACTTAAATAACATTCTTTTAAAAATCTTTTGCGAATAATAGGCATCAAATTGATGATTGTTACTAACATCATTCTAAAAGACATTCTGCAAGAATGATTCATTTAAGTTGTAACTAAAAAAACATACTATAAATTCTGAAGTACACAATATAACCATTCTAATAGAATGTCGCAGACATTGAAATTCTATCAAAATACATATAAACAATTAACCAAAATTCTATCATAATGCATATAAACAATTAACCATTCTAATAGAATGTGGCAGACATTGAAATTCATTTACACAAGTATCTGAATTCCAATTGAAATTCTTACTAACAATTAACAAATGGTTTATTTTTACACCAAATAACATGACCAGAACCAGTAAAAAAAACCTAGATTTCAACTATGCATTTTATCGAACACTTGGTGTGCTTCTTCAATTTCTTCAAAAAAAATTAGTGAGAGTCTTATCAATTCAGTTTCTTGGTGGTCAAGAACTGGAGATACAACTAAAAAAACATGTTATGATTAGTACAAGAGCATACCAATTCAGTTTCTTGGTGGTGTCTTTGATGACCTAAAATCCCCTGTTGCCTTTGTTTTCACCTCCTTTTACAGACTCCACAACAGGCACCGAGCACGTCTTCACCGCCATCTGCTGCTGTTGCTTTTCCCCGATTTCTGTTCAACAGATTGATTTAGTTCAAACACAAAATCAATTAATAAGATTAGAATCGATTTTGATGACATATGACTCGATTAGCAATAAACGATTTCATGGAATCGATATTCTCCTCCTCCTCCTCCTTCGAATCGGTGAATCACTGGAGGTGCTTCCCGATTTTCTGATTCCAATCGTGCTTCTCCTCCTTAATCCAACGAAGATGAGCACAGGGGGATCTTCCCCTTGATCTTCTTTGTTGCCGACGACGGGAGAAGAACGAAGAACCGTTGACTGCCTTCCTTCGCATCTTCCGCCATTGAAGAATTTTTCAATCGCATCTTCCGGTTGGTGAACTAGGAGTGAAAAGGGTTTGAGGATTCTGGAGGTTTTATTAGACAGGATTTAAGAGAGCGGCTAGGTCAAATATACTTATTCTATTTCCTTAATTGCAAGATTCAATTAAATGGTTTCCTTAATTAAAAGTATAAAAGGTCCAAAATACCCTTAAATGATTTATTTAATTGTTTATTATTTCTTGAATTCTTATTGGTGCATTTAGGCACACAATATTTGCTAAAAACATTTGAACCTAGCTATATATATATATATATATATATATATATATATATATATATATATATATATATATATATATATATATATATATATATATATATAAACTTGAGAAAGTGGATTGTATCATTTTCTTTACTTTGAATATTTCATATTATTTGCTTTAAATCGATAAAATGGTTTGATTCTTTGAATTTTTTATATACCCAAAGAAGATCGTATCACCTCATCGTATTTCATCATTGAACTCTTCTTTTAGACAACTACAACATTCTTCTTCATTTTTATATATTCTACATAACAAAATTTAAAAGAGAAAGAAATCAGCCAAACGGTTCTTATATAGATATAATATTTCAATTAATATATCAATTAAGTAGACTAATTTGAAGAGTTTGGAGGTTTCAAATGAATATGGTTCAATATACATGAGTTATCTTGAAGCATGTTTATTTGAATGACCTCTTTTATATGAGATAGATTTTTTTATTTTTATTGGGACAACATTCTTTAAGATTGAAAATGAAATATAGATCTTGGTCTTGCATGATTTGATTTTGAGACGTCTCCATTTTGAGGTTTTTAAATATTAAGTAGTCACCATGCTACTTGTTGGTGGTTATTAAACTTACGATAATAATAATAATAATAATAATAATAATAATAATAATAATAATAATAATAATAATAATAATAATAACCTTATTTTGTTCTTAATCGTTTTTGCTCAACATTTAATACAAGCTACAAAATAAAACAAGAATATGCCTAGCAATCCTCATACTTCTCCCTTTAGCTCCCTTTAGAAATAGGTGGATTTGTCAATAATCAAAATTAAGATTGCCAAATATAGTTTTGAATAAACACAAACGTTTGCTACATTGTATGATTGTAACTTAGATTCCTTTTATGTAGGACATGGTACATAATATACGCATATCCTAGCCTAATCATGTAAAACTTATGTTGAAGGAAATAGAAGCCAATTCCAAGTTTTGTTGTTCGTACTCATATTATCGAAGAATAACTACAACCACCGAACATTACGACGTGATATGTTTAGCATTTTTTATTTTATTTTTTTAAGATTTGATACGTTTGGGATCTCACATTTCATATGACGTATGTGTACCACCTTTTATTTTTTTTTTATTTTTTTTTGTCATGACGTAATATTCAATAGAAGCATGAAAAACAAGATAAACATAAAAGAGCTTTACATTTGTCCATTGATTGGTTTGAAATTTGAGTCAGTAGTTTGACCATGGGAAAAATATAAGTCATTTTGGAGTTTCACGTAACCTGTTCACTATTTGGATAAAGCCGAATTGTCCAATTGAAAATTTTGAATTGGACTATTTGGTTCGGATATTCGGATTTTTGGATTGGTTTTCAACAAAACCGAATTATTATTTTGGATTTTGGATTGGTTTTGGTTTATAAAATAAGAACCAAATAGTCCAAAAAAACCGAATAAACATTTATTATTTATTTATTTATAATATATATCTATAGTTATTTATTAATTTTGTAATTTATTTTTTCAAATAGGTTCAAAACATTTCACCCGATAAAAAAACATTAATATGTATTTTCTCTTAAAAGTTTTATATCTATAAAATATTTATCTATAATATATCTTCTTAGTAATTGTTTATAAATTTCAAATCACAACTAAATAATTTGTTTTCGCTTCTTGTGTAAAGTTGGGTAGTATTAGAATTATATGTCGTTTTAAAATGTTTCGGTTTTCGAAAACCGAATTATAAAAACCGATCCAACCGAATTGTAATTGGATTGGATCAGATCGGATTTGAATTTAGTTTGACCTATTCGGATCCATGTATTGAAAACCGAAATCAATTTGGATTTACTTGATTAGATCGGATCAAACCGATCCATTCAAACGAACACCCCTAGTTTCACATAAAAATATGGGGATACAGGAAAAGTTCAATAGAGAACCATAATTATGGGTTCTTCAAAGAACCAAATCTTTTTTTCAATTTCTAGAGCTTATTCTTTATCGAAAAAAAAAATTTAAAATATCTAAATTCATATATTAACATTGTGAATGTGAAAAATATTTTTCGAATTCACCGTGTGAATCCGGATTCATGTTGTGAATTTTCGAAGATTCACATTGTGAATTTGACGTAAAAAAAATTAAATTTTATATCATTGGAAAAATGATAAAAAGTTATGAATTTAATTATTTTTAGTTTTTTTTTTGATAAAAAATAAGTTCTAAAAGTTGAAAAAAAGATTGGTTCCTTGATTAATTATGGTTCTCTATTGAACCTCACCCTGGGAATATATACAGTAAAGTCCCAATATTTTTATCGATTTGATAAGAAAGTCCTAAACTTTATTTTTTTGACAGTAAAGTCCAAATTACCGGCAGTTTTTGACACTTTTACCCTTTTTTCTTGGTTAGCCGGTAATTAGGACTTTTTTTGTCAAAAAAATAAAGTTTAGGACTTTCTTGTAAAATTGTCAATTAGGACTTTACTGTCAAAAAAATAAAGTTTATGAGTTTTTTGTCAAATCGTTGAAAATATTGGGAGTTTAGTGTATATATAATTTTTTTTTGGTTAGAAATTTAATGGTATGATACTCTTTAAGCATAAGAGTTATTGAAGCATTCTCTAATCTGCTAGATCCTATTGAAATTCTTAATGTTTGCTTCTTGTTAAATCTTTTTTTTAATCTCAACAAATCGACATTGAAAAAAATTGAGAGAAACAAAAAAGAAAGAAAGAAAGAATCAGGGTTGTGTTGACTTTTTGTAGCCCCAAAAATGGAGAAATAAGAAACCGAAAAAAACGAAATTGCCCTTCTTTCCCTTTTCCACATTCACACGCTTTTGACTAGGCATGTGTTGTTTGTGTTTGTATAAAGTCAGGGCAATTTTGTTTTTTTAGGTTTCTAATTTCAATATTTTTGAGACTGCAAAAAGGCCAACACAATCCTGGTTCTTTCTTTCTTTTTGATTATCTCAATTTTTTTCAATGTCGGTTTGTTGAGATTAAAAAAATGATTTAACAAGATACAAATGTAAATGATTTCAATAGGATTTAGCTGATTAGAGAAGGTTTCAATAACTCTTATGCTTAAAGAGTATCATATCATTATATTTCTAACCAAAAAAAATTATATATACACTAAAGTCTCAATATTTTCAACGATTTGACAAAAAAAGTCCTAAACTTTATTTTTTTGACAGTAAAGTCCTAATTGATGATTTGACAAGAAAGTCCTAAACTTTATTTTATTGACAAAAAAGTCCTAATTACCACACCTAACCGGGAAAAAAAATGGTAAAAACGTCAAAAACTACCGGTAATTTGGACTTTACTGTCAAAAAAATAAAGTTTAGGACTTTCTTGTCAAATTGATGAAAATATTGGGACTTTACTGTATATATCCCAAAAATATGCCTTTGAAACATCAAAAATTCTTCCAATCAGCAAAAACAAGATCGAGTAGAGATGACGAAGAGAATGACATTAGAAAATCGGAAAAATTCCAGCAAATCAGAATCGACATTAGCAAAAAAAAAAAAAAAAGTTTGCTCAGATCCAATTACGGAGCCAAGAATTTTGATACGGGGTATAATATAAAAATATTAAAAATTGTAATACAAAGTGTTTCTTAATATTTAAAGTCGTAATATATATATATATATATATATATATATATATATATATATATATATATATATATATATATATATATATTGTTAGGTCCAGTTAGTGTTGCGTCTTGGGCTCGTTAGCTAAGTCCAGTTTAGTCTCCGGTATGGGCTTGTCCATCTGTGAGTTATTTTGTAGGGTTTATTATTTATAGATGCTTGCATGCATCCTAGAACGTAAGATTTGATAGAGATTTTCATAGCGTTCAAAGTACTTATCTTTTGTAACCCTAATATCCTCTACAGTGGAAGTTCTTCATCGAGCTATGCTGAGGATTGAGTTAATTGAATCATTCGACTCATTCAGATCCATTCTTGTGTTTTTATCTTACTGTTTTTGTTTTCTTGATTTACCTGTTATAAGATCTAATCAATCAAGAGTTTTATAAACGTCTGTGTAATTCATACACATCTCTTCTGTGAAAGAAGTGATTAGGGTTTATTCCGCATTAACTGATATTTATTGAGCCGTCACTCCATAATTGACGTATCTCATTATTTATTCGATTTGCCCTAATATGACATATTGCAAGTCTGATCTTGCAACAGGTTAAACGATCAAGCATGACGATTCTCAATCTAATCCTATCAACATCTCAAACAGTATTGGATCAACAACAAAGATTCCAATTCTTTACACTCAAGATTACGAGGTATGGGCGCATCATTTTGAAGACTATGTCATCGGATCTGAAGATAATGGGTATCTTATATGGGAAGCTATTGTGTCTGGACCATTTGCTCATTCAGGAACATCCAGAATCATTAAAACTCAGAAAGAGTATAATGATCTGTTAAAAGATGTGAAAGACGTTGCTTAAGACGAAAAAGAGAAGTTTCAGTGCAACATCAAAGCATTGAGACTGATCCGATTCGCTCTTCAGTCTGACACATTTAGGTTGGTGAGTTCCTGCAGTACAGCTAAAGAAATCTGGGATCGGCTGCGAGAGCTGTATTCTACAGATGAAGATTTGGAACACTCAATTCAGACCTTGCTTTTGTCTGAGTTTGGTGAGTTCAAGCAAAACTCCGATGAGTCTGTTACACAGACGTTTGATCTCTTCAATCATCTTCTCAGCAAGATGATCAAACATGATATCGAAAGGAAGTTGATTGAACAGAAGGTCACCTTTCTGAATGGCTTAAGATCCGAATGGAGAGCTGTTGTGTCTACAGTTAAAGCTCACGAGCAGTTCAAGTCATATTCGCTGGCGAAACTGGTGGGAATTCTAAAATCCCAAGAAAAGATAGTGATGCAAGAGAAGAGTGTGGTCTCAAACTTGGGGTCCTTGGCCCTCCTGTCTAAAAGCAAGAATGCAGTAGATGATGAAGATCTGAACCTGGAGGACTACGATCTAACTTCAGAAGATTATGCTATGATGGTCTCCAATCCAAAAAGGTTCATCAAGAAGAGGTTTCCTACCAATAAGAACCGAAATTGGCAGGGAAGCTATAGTTCAGAGAAAGTAAGGGAGGAGCCGAAGACTGAGGAACCAAAGAAAGAGGCGAAGGTTGAAGGAGATTCTGGTGTCAGCTGCTATTACTGTGGAGGAAAGAATCATTATGCCAAAGATTGTGTTCTGAAGAAAATGGCAGAGAAAGATGAGGAGAAAGATGAAGAGGCAATCCTGATGAAAAAGCTAGAAGAGATTAAGAGGAAGAAAGCTGCTACTAATCCTTCTATGAATGCTCTTATTGTACAGGGTTCGGTAGAGGATGACGAGTTCGATGGCGTACAGGTGTGGTCGACTGACTCAGAAGATGATGAGGTGAGAAAGCCTTCTCATGGAAAGGCGTATGTCGCAAGAGGTGGTGAAAGCAGTGGAAAGTGTCTGATGGTGACTGACGTATCTCACATGAGGGGATACAATATCGATGGTGGAAATGAGGACACCAAGGAGCGAGAGGACTTATGCTTCACAGCAAAACCTCTTAGTGTGCAGATCAATGAACTTGATGAATTGATCAAGAAGGTACAATCTCTTTTTATTTCGTTCAAAATTCCACAGAAATCATATGAAAAGGAATTAAATAACTTAAATTCAAGAATCTCAAATCTGGATAGTTGTTTAACTCAAACACGGGTCACCAATTCTAACCTAACTGATCAAATAAGCAGGGTGTCATCCAAGAGTGAGGAGCAAAGGATGTGGATTGAGCAAAAGGAGTCGGAGCTGATTAAGTCTAAAGATGAAAACATTTATTTGCAAAGAGACAATTTAAAACTGTTAAAACAAAGGAATGTTTTTTGTTTAATTGCTAAAAGACTTTATGCTAACATTACTCAACTGCATCTGAATTGTGAAATAGGGCAAAAGATACATCGCATGATTTTACCCTTCCTTGAGTTTAAGGAAGATGAAATCGATGCTGAAGCGTACAACTTGTTGGATTAGTGTCTAAGTCCATAACTATTTTGGTATGTACTTGACCCGATTATGAGCATGGTCCTTTTGGGTTGCCTTCACCATAGCAATATGTAGGATGATTTAAGGAGAGAAAGGTTTCAATATGATTTATTAATATATTATGAGAATAATATATTAAAGGAGAAATCATATTGTTTAATTAATATTAGTCAAGAATTAATTGTTAATTAATTTTGTGGCTAAAAGAGATTAATTAAACTTAGGGGACTGGACTGCAATTATTGGATAATTGAGTTATTGGGCTAAGGAATGCTAAAGGATCAAGGGGTGAACGAAATTATGATGGAAGCCCATCATATTTTCGTCCATAGCCTTATCCAGAAGGTTCCATGGGCTGCTTAGAGTTTAAGCTGTCCATTAGGGTTTTGACTAAAACCCTAGCAGCCCACACTAGTATATAAAGGACCCCTTAGGCCCCAAAAACGTGGACATCACTTCCATTAGGGTTTCCAGCCGTTTTTGGTGCCTCCCCTCTCTTCTCCTCTTCATCCAAGTTGCATAAGGTGTTTGTGACTCCATTAGAGGTGCAGCATTTGAGGCACTAAGCTTTCTAAGGCCAATCCAAGCAAGGAATTGATTGTTATTGCTATATAACAATCAAAGGTAATTCTATAAACCCTAATTCAGTTTATAATATGTTAGATCTAAGTTTGTTAGTCTTGGATTCAAAGCATGTACAATAGAGAAACCTAGATCCAAGCATTAGGGTTTGTATGAGCACATAGGATTGTTCTTATGCGTAAAACCCATCAGTGGTATCAGAGCCTTGATTGGTTTCAGTTGTATGTGATGCTTAACTGTTTTATTTACTGAAAAATCGATTTTTGGCCTTTGCCCGACCTGACTCGGCGAGTCAGTGGATGAACTCGGCGAGTCTGTCCCTGACTCGGCGAGTCCAGTCCCTGACTCGGCGAGTCCAGGGGTCAGACAGAGGGAATTCCGGGTTTTTGCTGCTGTTTTGACTTGGATTTGATACCTAATTCGTTTTTTGAAGTTAAAATCCGATTTTTATCTTAAATTAGTGATTATCCTTGCCAAAACAATAGATAATTTCAAATCTTTTAAATAATAGTTTGTTTATATGATAAATATGGATTATTTCAAATTATTTGGTAATTATCTAATGACTAAAATAAGATTAGGTCAAATATAGATAATTATGAAATTAATTGTTTAATTTGAATTATTTGTTGTTTGATCCCTAATGTTTTGAAATGTTTCAAAACTTGCCCTCAAGTTTTGGAATTTAAAATTTGACTAAAAGTTTAATTTTGAAATGTTAAATTCTAAAACCCTAGTAATTTGAAAAGTTCAAATCACACCCTTATGATTTATTAATCAATTAAAGTGTATAATTAAAAGTGATTTAATAAACCCATAAAGTTTTGGTTTACATTTAATTAAATTAAAAGTATAATTTTACTAAATTAAACCACCTAGTATTTTAAAAGTGTAAAATACACCCTATACTATACATAACATTAAAAGTCTAATATTATATATATGTATGAGTAAACAGTCAGTCTTACCGTTAGTAGGCCTCATTCACGAAGCTGGTCTATAAGGGATGTTTAAGGAAATTGCCTATAAAATGGCGATTGAATGGGTATCCACTCTTACCCACCGCACTCTTGACTAGTGGAGGGTCGTTAGCCGAACGGGTAGGATAAGACAGAAACCTTCCATTATAAGTATAATGAAGTACAAAGTAACTAAATGCTTTTACAAATTCCCAAATCATAGTTACTTTAGGAAAAATGTGAAATTGTATGCTAACCCATGGAATTACACTTCGTACCCTTGTCAAACGTTAGTGGAGCGTGTGTGGTTAACCGGCACACTAATTTGGGGATGACATTAGTGGCGAAGGGTGGCTCGATGCTTATCATAGATCAATGGAGCGTGTGTGGCTAACCGGCACATTGATTAGGTGATTGTAGCATTGGGTGCACCACATGATTCGTATGGTTATTCACACCTTGTTTGTGATCCTCGGCATCCCAGTCACAAATAGTAGGGCATAATCGAGACTAAACATGCCATTGAAAAAATCAAAGAATCTCAAAAGATCTAGGAGTTTCAATTCATTTAAAACTTAAACTTCCTTTTCGTTTTTCATGGTGGAAATTGGTAAATCGTCATTTACCTACCTTCAAATATTCTGCAACTAGATTACGACATCCCTCTTCTAGGTTGTAGAGTATTGTGTTGGATCCTAGCTTGATGTTTCATTTGGGTGTTACATCAAGAATTCTAATCAACTTTAACTTGAATTTTCTCCCGTTTTGTAGATGTCTACATCTTACAAAGGTCTTCCCAAATCCTTTGGAACAAGCTTTCCAAATGAAGATGACGTTCCGAGATACGATCAAGGAAATGAGAGTCATGCTTCACTTCCTCCACCTCCTCCAATTATTCTCCCTGACCCACAAGTTCAAAGGCTTGAAAAGTTCAAGCTCACTCAAGCCCTTTTGGCAAGTAAACACGAAGATGGGAAACCTGTGTGTGCGCACGTCTTAGAGATGAAGTCACACATTGATAGGTTAAGCATGTTGGGTGTCGAGATTTCAAGTGAGTTGGCTGTTGACTGGGTTCTTCAGTCACTTCCTGAATCATATAGTGAGTTCGTTAGAGAGTACTATATGATGGACCACGACGTGACCCTAATTGATCTCACCTATTTGCTTATAGCTGCTGAATCAGCAATGATTTGGCGTGCTGGTCAAGCAAATTTGTCTGGTGAATCAAACTCCCAAACTTCAATGGACACTGGCAACATTGGAAGTCCAGAAAGAACTAAGTCTGTGATTGTCCGATGTGTTGTGCCAAAGGAGTCCATTTGCTTTTATTGCTAAGAGAAAGGGCATTCGAGACGAAGTTGCCCTAACTACCTGAGAGATCTAAGAGATGGGAGAGTCAAGACGTATGGCTCTGCTTCAGGTAAAATCCATTATCTAACTCTTTTGAGTTCCTATTCTAGATTCTTAATACATGATGTGATAAGATTACATTTTGATGTTTTGTAGGATCGAAGAAAAGAGAGGAAGCTTGAGGGAAGAAGTGAGCTGAATCTAATCATGAAGAACTGGATTTCGATCGCATTACTTGAAGAATGGATTCTTGAGCTACTACTTGGAGTTAGAATAGATTGTTAAGAAATATGTAATAACATTGTTTTTCAATTGAATTGCATTGTAAGGACAAATTTTTTCCGCAATAAAATGAATTTTGATTTTATCTTATTAATTTATCCTTGCGATGGCATGTATGAAAAATTGATGTTTGAATGTTTCTATTATTAGCAATAATGGATTTGATTCTTAATTATGTTATTTGTGGAAATGTCAAAAGTTTACCAAATAGGGAGAGTTTCTCATCGCCCAAGTTTCAATTGGACAGAAACTTGGAATCATGCAATGTGTATTGTATGATGAATGAAAAACTTTCACATTTGGGAAACTTAGACTAATTCTTTGGCAAAGTGTCAATTGAAGGACAAGGAGATCAAGTACACAAGGTTGTGCATTGATCAAGTCCACCACAAGAGTGACAATGATACTCGTCATGATTTACTAAAGTTTAGTAAATATGATTATACTTATAAGATTAAGTGTAATTCTGAGTTGATTGAAAGAGTTTCAATGAATAGTAGAACGAATAAAGAAGAATCAAGTAGGCAGAAAGATAAAAGTTTCTCTTTTCTAAGAAGAAGGGAGAGTACCTTTTATTGTGTTTTATGATAAGTCTTAAAGATTAAGAACCATGTCTCAATAGATCCTCTAATTGAATCTTAGTGCATTCTCATGTCTAAGAACAGGAATCGAGAATTGTAGAAATGGTTAAATCAAAGAGTCAATCATACTTCGTTCCAATGTCAAGTCTTATAGTCATACTCCAAGATTGTGACATTGAGTGAAAAGTCTTAAGTAGGTTTATAACACTTATCAAATGTGGAACTTGGAAAAGTTTTCTTATTCTTGCACATTTGAAACTGGTAAGTTGTGTTGGATAAGACAAAGACCAACTAGGACCAATTATGTGAAGTGTTTTGTCTTGATAAGAACTACACTAACTCTTGAATATTTGCTTTGTCAAGAAATGTCTCTTGACAAGAGAATCTTATATGTCAAGGAGTAAGTGGGAGTCTTAATGGTCTTGAAAGGTTTCAAGAACAAATCAAGAATAAACCTTATTGATCATCACTAGCACACGACTTGAGGTTTACAACCTATCGTGCTGACATTATTTTGTTTCTTTGCCATTCCAATTGAGTTAATTGTGTATGTGAGTTCTATGAGTTCTCATTTGAATGCATACTAGAGCCTTAGTCGATGGAAAGTACATTGATATGTAAGGACAAATTACTAAACTACTTGGAAGACATGGTGGGCACTCGTGTTACCATAGGGCAAGAAATCAAGATTAAAAAAAGTTCAGTCCATATGAATTTGGATTTGTCACAAACCTTGTTTTTGGCAAATTCACATGGATATGAAATCATACACCATAAAATCTAAGTGTCATAAGATTTCCTCCTTCATGAAAATGACTGTGAGGAAATGCTTTCACTAAGAGAGATTTTAAGAGGATAGCGTTTGTGAAAATTGTATTCTCAAATTCGATTATGGTTACGGCATCCCTTTCCATAGTTCGAATTGTGAGATTTGGCAATTAGTTTGAACATTTGGAACTTAGTAACATAAGTTCTGAATTGTTTAAACACACATATGAGCTATCTAAGACAAAGGTGTATAAGGTTAAGAAGCTTAGATAAAGGCTTATCGAAGCATCTGGTATTAGAAATATGAATTTCAGAAATTCAATAGGCTTTGTTTTCTGGAAGTTCATTTGTTTTCTAAATACATGTCAAAGCTAGTGGGAGCATAAGTGTTATGCTTATATGATAATAATCATCATGATAGTGGGAGCATAAGTGTTATGCTTGTATGATTATTATGGCAAGTATTGCAAGTTAGCAATATTAATTATAGAAAAACAAAGATTCAATTTGCAAAGTTGCATGGGTTGAAAAATTGTTTTTGATATAATTAAGGGAGAGAATATTATACTTCGTTTCAAAATCTAAAGCTTAGATTGATAAATTTTAATATTTTCAGTCAAAGGATACATTGTGTGTTCTTAAAATTCGATTATGATTACGGCATCCCTCTTCATAGTTCGAATTGTGACAACATGACACATAAAATATTATGGCAAAAGATTGGTAAGGTATCATATCTTTATGTAAGACATTCTGCATCGTGTCCCATACGCTTCGGGTATAGGATCAATTGCATATGTTATAATATTTGACCATTCTAAAATTTTCTAAATGTCTAGCGCATTAAGAGGGAAAAAGGACTAGAATTGGTTTTGACTAAAATAATTAAACAACTATCAAAGGATGATCCAAAGTTCGCTGAGGATTGGTCGCTTGTGAGTAGTTGGAAGGACCATATCGACATTGTTATGAATAGATAAGATTCTATTAAGAATGAGTTGTCATATGGCAAATGTGGAAATGTTACCATATTAGGAGTTGGGTATTGAGAATCTATGTCTAGATTAGAAACTTTTATGCGAGAAGGATGTTCAAAGGAATGTACTTTGAATGTGAGACTTCACGTCTATGGAATTGTCTTGTAACAATTTCTAAGAAAGTACTTTGTAATTTCATTAGCCAAGTCTTGGTGATTTTTGTGCTATGACTTTACGAAAGGATCGTTGCGAATCTAGCATATTCTAATAGTAGCAAAGAACCTTGTGTTCTTACACTAACCATGGGGATTGAGGAATTGTGAAATAAGAATCATTGGAAAAGTTTACAATTGTTCTATTTCACAAAGCATGGACCATAGGAAACAAAGTGTGCATGCTTAGAGCATGAGACAATTGTTGTTGTAATTCAAGTAATGAGTTGATTATCCGAAACACCAAATGATAAATAATGAGTGATCAATATGGTGGATAAATAGACGTGTTTTATTTACTCTCACAAGTTTGGGGCCATATAGGATTAAGTATTATTGTCATGTTTCAGTTTGCATGTTTTGACTTCCAGAATAACTAGGTTATTCAAACATCCACAGTCGGTCATACGTTGGGAGTAAGTATGAATAAAGACTGTCATGAATCTGTCTGTAGATTGTCTGAAGTGTTTAGACATGGCACAAGTTTGCTGCAGAGTTCATGAGTGCTTTGATAAGATTAGAGTATTGGATTAAACCCACGCTCACTTGGATCACTTAATGATTTTATCACGAGTGATTAGTGAGACGATAATATTGTATATTCTTGAAACCGAGACGTGTGAGTTGTTATTTGTTGGTCGGTTGCACATTGATAATAAGTAAACGCACCAGTAACTTGGTGTTATAAAACTTATTGTTGTGTGTGATTCGATCAGTAAATGCAAGCGAGCATTTGAGTCGAATTTTATCCATTCCTTTTATCCAAAGTGAGATAAAAGCGATATATGTGGGCCTCTCGATGATTTAGTGATGACACCTAAGTGCTTGGCCAAGCCGGGACTAAGTTGATGTGTTCAACTGTAGTCTGTTGTCAGTTGTTATAAATCGGAAGTCGGGAAATAGTATAGAGAGAATGATTGAAATTCATGTCTTATGTCTATACGATATCTTGAGAATGGAGGAATATATAATCCCTTATCTAAAGGACACGCTATCAGATAAGATCAGAGTTGACAACGGCTTTTGAATGCTACGATTGCTGATCAGGTTCTGAAGTCATACGGAAAATAGTTATTAGACTTATCCAAGTGGGAGACTGTTGGATTAGTGTCTAAGTCCATAACTATTTTGGTATGTACTTGACCCGATTATGAGCATGGTCCTTTTGGGTTGCCTTCACCATAGCAATATGTAGGATGATTTAAGGAGAGAAAGGTTTAAATATGATTTATTAATATATTATGAGAATAATATATTAAAGGAGAAATCATATTGTTTAATTAATATTAGTCAAGAATTAATTGTTAATTAATTTTGTGGCTAAAAGAGATTAATTAAACTTAGGGGACTGGACTGCAATTATTGGATAATTGAGTTATTGGGCTAAGGAATGCTAAAGGATCAAGGGGTGAACAAAATTATGATGGAAGCCCATCATATTTTCGTCCATAGCCTTATCCAGAAGGTTCCATGGGTTGCTTAGAGTTTAAGCTGTCCATTAGGGTTTTGACTGAAACCCTAGCAGCCCATACTAGTATATAAAGGACCCCTTAGGCCCCAAAAACGTAGACATCACTTCCATTAGGGTTTCCAGCCGTTTTTGGTGCCTCCCCTCTCTTCTCCTCTTCATCCAAGTTGCATAAGGTGTTTGTGACTCCATTAGAGGTGCAGCATTTGAGGCACTAAGCTTTCTAAGGCCAATCCATGCAAGGAATTGATTGTTATTGCTATATAGCAATCAAAGGCAATTCTATAAACCCTAATTCAGTTTATAATATGTTAGATCTAAGTTTGTTAGTCTTGGATTCAAAGCATGTACATAAGAGAAACCTAGATCCAAGCATTAGGGTTTGTATTAGCACATAGGATTGTTCTTATGCATAAAACCCATCACAACTGTGAAAGTGTTGTATCTTCCGATGATGTAAATCCTACTTATATGTACGGTCTGGACAAAATAGAATCTTTTATAAAGTCCAAAGACCATAAGGACATGCTGAAAAATCTTTTGGATGAAAACGATAAGTTGAAACTAAGGACCGAAACCATACAAAAATTCGACTCATTGAGTGCCAATTTAAGTTCAGAAAATAAAATTGATATTGAAAACGCATCTGAACTTAATGAGGACGATGATATGAGTGAAATTTCTGTAGAGGTTGAAGTTGACTGCTCTGAGTTTGTAAAGAGCGAACCCGAAAACCACAAAAATCTAATTTCTTAAAATTCTATGGAATTCGCTCGTTTGTCCAAGAATAAGTCCCCGACTCTTGAAGAAAAGGCTGTTGTGTACCAAAAGATGAGAACTACACCGAATCAAGTGTACAAGGTCACAGGAGTTACCGAGCATCAAACAGCAGAACTCACTGCCATAGTGAACGAAGATAACGCAGATGGATGTGATGAGTTTTTCTGGTTAGCTCCTATAGATAATGCCGACGAAACAGTTGGTTTGTCAGAGCGAACGTCCTGGAAAACACAAGGAAGATATGTACCAGAGCCGCTGAATAAGCCTGACAACTTTGACGTGCCAAGCACAAGTGGCACAAAAGAAATACCTGTTGAAGAAGTCACCTCCAAAAGCGAAACCTCATCTATGAAGAATGAACCGGGTACCAAGAAGTTGAAACAAAAAGCTAACATCCACAGACAACCAAAACAGGTGAAAAATCAAAAGCAGCAGAGAAACCTAAGATACAAGAAGAATCTCTCAGAGCGAAAGCAGTTTTGGCGTTCTCAAGACACTCATTTCTCTTATCCTGATAAAAATTCAAAGTCTGAGAAAAAGACTTTCAGGCCACATGATTAACAGAACCGAAAGGATAGGTTCGGTCCTGAAAAAAACAGCAACTGAAAGGACAGGTTCGGTCCCAAGGGCAGCAACAACCGAAAGGACAAGTTCGGTTCCGAGAATAACAGCTATCGAAGATCCAGGTTCGGTCCCTCTAATGACCATAAAGAAAAGGGTCATTTAGAACCTCAAGTCAGGAAAAACTCCCAGTCTAAATTCACTCGTTTTGATTCTTCTCATTCTCAATCCTTTTCTAAACCTAATTCTGTTCCTGCACGAAATTCAAAATCATCAACGAACATGAAAGGAAAATCGAAGATTTCCTCAGTCAAGGATGACCGAAAGCAGACAAATTCCCAAACACCAAAACCTGAAACCAAACCAACTGAAGCTAATCCTAACAAAATCAAAGTGTTTACTATTAAGAGGAAAGATGAAACAACATTAATTAAAAGAACATATCTTATTGATGTTTCTCTTACTATTCCTGTTCCTGTGAAAGGCTCACGTGGACCCAAGAAACTTTGGGTTCCTAAATCTGCTTTATTTTTGCAGGTTATTAGTGACGAGCAGTTCGACGAAGAATGGTACATTGACAGTGGCTGATCACGTCACATGATAGGAAGGAAGGAAGAGCTAAGGGAGTTTTGGTCTCTTCAAAACGGTGGTAATGTCAAATTTGGTAACAACTCCTATGGAACGATAAAGGGTTATGGGATGATAACCAATGGAGACTTCACAATAAGAAAGGTGGCGTACGTTGAAGGGCTACAACATAATCTCATTAGTGTGTCTCAACTGGTAGGAGGTACTGGTCTCAAAGTTTCATTTGACGACGAAGGATTAGAGATTATAGAGAAGAAATCCAACAAGGTCATTCTCAAATCAGACTGAAAAGGTGAAATGTTTCCTCTCAATCTCAAACCAATCAAAGGAAATCCAGATGTATGTCTTTTGTCCAAAGCTCATTTGGACGAAAGATGGTTGTGGCACCGAAGGCTCTCACATCTCAACTTCAAAGACATCAACAAACTTGTCACCGGAGGTCATGTTTGGGGTCTTCCATTGCTCAAGTTTGATCGAGAACACTTGTGCGTTGCATGTGAAATGGGAAAACAAAGTCGTCAAAGTCACCCATCCATCATAAACACAAAAGTTGTTGAACCACTTGAGTTGCTTCACATTGACTTGTGTGGTCCATCATTAATCGAAAGCATTGGTGGTAGCAAGTATATTCTTGTTATTGTTGATGATTGCTCACGTTTTACATGTTATTGTTGATGATTGCAAGTATATTCTTGTTATTGTTGATGATTGCTCACGCTTCTCTTCCTTTATATTTTTGGGCTGATGCTATTGCTGCAGCATGTTTTACGCAGAACAGGTCTTATCTCAACAAGCGCTTCTCTATTACTCCTTATGAGATCATCAATAACAGGAAGCCGAACGTAGAATTCTTCCATGTGTTCGGTTCACGATGTTTCATCTTCAATTCCAAAGAACATCGTAACAAGTTTGACGTTAAAGCTGATGAAGGAATTTTTCTGGGATATTCTCTTACTTCAAAAGCATACCGGGTCTTAAATAAGCGTTTTAGGAAGATCGAAGAAACATACTATGTGACATTTGATGATAACTACGTCAAGAAGCTATAGACCACTGAAGAAGCGATTAGAGAGATTTTCTCTCAAACAGGTCAATTCACGGCCACCATTGCTAATTTGTTTGATCAGTTTGTGGAATTATTCGATGAACCTGAGAAAGCTACTCTCTCGGAAGCCAAGGCAGCAGACAACAAAATCGACCATCTAAAGCAAATTGTCGAAGATGCAACCAAACAAATGGGTGACGGAGAACAAGTTCCAAACGAACCTCCTTAGCAAGGTACTTCAGTCGAGGGGGAGAATCCATTTCCTTCAAATCAACCAAACTCACACTTTCAGGGGGAGAACTCTATTCCTGTAACACCCGAAAGTCCTGTAGCACCCGAAAGCTCTGCTACACCTGAAACTCCTGTAGCACCAGAAAGTCCAGCAACACCTACGAGCTCTGTTGCACCCGAAGGTATGAACCAACCTGAATACCAAAGAGATTCATCCGTCGAGGGGGAGAATTCCGACATGTTTTTCGATGAGGACAGTTAATCTGAAATGGAAGAAATGGTCAACGTCGAATTGGATCCATCTTATGATCCAAATTATCCTCCTCTCATCAAATGGACCAGAGATCATCCTATATCTCAAATAGTGGGTAATTCTTTCGTATAATTCTTTCGTATCCAAAGTTGAGCCAAAGACAGTTAACACAGCTCAACTGAAGGCAAAGCAATCATCTCTATTCTCCAAAGTAGAGTTCTGCATGTATAATTCCTTCGTATCCAAAGTTGAGCCAAAGACAGTTAACACAGCTCTTGATCATTCCGATTGGGTACAAGCCATGCAAGATGAACTCAATGAGTTTGAAAGGAACAGGGTATGGCGCCTTATTCCAAATCCTAAAGATGCCTCAGTCGTTGGCCTCAAATGGGTCTTCAGAAACAAAATGGACAAGGAAGGTAATGTAATTCGAAATAAAGCTCGTCTTGTGGTGAAAGGATACTGCCAGGATAAAGGTATTGATTACAAAGAAACTTTTGCTCCGGTAGCTAGGCTAGAATCTGTTCGAATATTTCTGGCCTATGCTGCACACAAGAACTTCGAGGTCTACCAAATGGACGTAAAATGCGCCTTTCTGAATGGAGAACTTGAAGAAACGGTTTACGTGGAGCAACCTCCTGGTTTTGTGAATGAAAAGTACCCGAATCACTGTTATATTCTGGACAAAGCGGTTTACGGTCTGAAACCAGCACCTAGGGCATGGTATGAAATGCTAACTAAATTTTTAAAGATGTCAAAATTCAAACAAGGTTCGGTTGACCCAACCTTCTTTCGTAAGAAGGAAGGTAACCACCTTATGATGGTTCAAATCTACGTCGATGATATCATCTTTGGCTCAACGAATCCTAGCTTAACAGCTGAATTTAGAAAGCTGATGGAGACAAAATTTGAAATGAGCTCAATGGGTCCGATTAACTTTTTCCTTGGTTTAAATATTAGACAGGGACCCGAAGGCATCTTTATCAACCAGGAAGCATACACCAAGAATCTTCTTGCTAAATTCGGCATGATGGGAGACTCAAAGGTCAAAGTTCCAATGGCGTTCGGCACCAAGCTCACACCATCCTTGGAAAAACTGGCAGTCGATATTATGTTATACCGCCAGATGATTGGTTCCTTGATGTACCTCACTGCTAGCAGACCTGATATAATGTTTTCTGTGTGTTATTGTGCTAGGTTTCAGGCAAATCCTCGTGAACCACATATGCTTGCAGTGAAAAACATACTCCTGTATCTGAAACGAACCACCTCCCTCGGTCTATGGTATCCATCAAACTCAGGTTTCTTTGTTCAAGCCTACTCAGATGCAGACCTTGGAGGATGTGTTTTAGACAGGAAAAGCACCACTGGAGGCTGTCAATTCCTAGACGGAAAGTTGGTTAGCTGGCAATCAAAGAAACAGACATGTGTTTCTCTGTCTACAACCAAAGCATAGTACATCGCAGCTGCCTCCTGTACATCTCAAGTGATTTGGATCCAAAGCCAGCTCCGTGATTATGGACTCAATATCAAAAAGATCCCACTATATTGCGATTCAGAAAGTGCAATTAGGATCTGTCATAACCCAGTGAAACACTCCAAGACCAAGCATATAACACTGAGGTATCACTTTATAAAGGATCATGTGGAAGATGGAAACGTAGAAATTCACTTTGTTCGAACCACTGATCAACTGGCCGATATCTTCACCAAAGCTCTTCCTGAAGCAACTTTCAATAAAATTCTACAAGGGCTAGGAATGATGGAATCGGAGTCAGTACCAAAAACTACTTCTGAAAACTAAAAGTTGGAAGCGAAATGAACCGAACGTTCGGGTTCGGTTCACATGGGTGCCGAAATGAACCGAACGCTCGGGTTCGGTCCTATTCTCTTATCTTCGCTTATCACTCAAAGGTAGTTTCTTTGGCTATAAACCTTTTGTATCTTTTTCAAATTTCATCTCTCTTATTTTCAAAGTTTTTTTATTTTCAAAGTTCTCTTATTTTCAAAGTTCTTTTCTTTTTCAATTTCAATTTTTTTTTCAACCGAAATAGACCGAATGCTCGGGTTCGGTTCCAATTTTTTTTTTGTGTCTCATTTTTTTTTCTTGTGTGTCTTTTTTATTTTATTTTTAATTTCTCTTCCTTTAAATCAAAAAACTCCAAAAACAATTTTTATTTTTGTGTTTGTTAATTTTTTTTTTGTGGATATTTGTGGGCAAATTCTTTCATTAGTTAAGTGTCCCTTGAAGCATGTTGTTGTATGTGTCCAAAGCCTCACCTGATTCTGAATAAATAGCCTTACTGACTTGATATATACAAACCTTGTCTTCCCAATTAGGCTTTTATATTTATTCTAATCATGAGCTACCTTACTCTCTTCTCACATGAGATAAGAGTTTTCTGCTTGGTCCTTATTTAAATAGCAGAGGTACTTTGGTTTCTTTACACCATCTAAACTACTTTTCTCCATCTCATTCGCTTCATAAACGTAACCCTTGAGACTCTCAGAAATTACCACTGAGGTTTATGGTTACACAATTTATGTGTTCATGATCTTAGCTTCGTGCCACTACGTGCTAAGTGAAACCCACAATTCAATACCTACTATGCATTGACGGTGAACAATCAACTTTGTTCTAGCTTTCACTAACGAATTGACGAACTTATCCATGGGGATGTAACGTGAAATCTCTAATTTCTTTTTTGTGATTCCTATGAAATTTTTAAATCCCATAACATTTCTTCCCTTGGAATCCAGTTTTAATTTTTTTTTTTGAGATTTCGCCTACAAATATTTTCACGATGCTACTTAAATTCTTTTCAAACCTACTTGTTTAACAGACTACATTGGTCTCACAAGTACTTCGTTTGATTTCTGTCTTTTGTCAAGATCAGAAATCCTGAACAGAAGCGAAAGCCACCCAAATTAGCCTGATTAAAAGAAGCCGTTCAACACTTCTGAATAAGTGTCTGATCGTTATTCAACGAGAAACCACACAAACACTTTAAGGTCTCTCTTGACTTTGAAGGAAGCGATTCGTGCCCGGGATCTATTGTTTCATGTCTTTATTGACATCACAATTTCCCACATATGTGTTGCTTTATTTCTTTTTCTTTTACACACTAAGCACGACTATCTTTTTGATTTTCCATAATTCTGGTTTCATTACTTACAAGGCAATTTTTTTGAAAGAGGTGTGGCTCACATTATTACACGTGGTCATTTTGCTTTAAGATGACGTTCCCTCTAAAGGGATAAGATGCTGACTCAGGCGGGAGTCCAATCGCTTTGATTTTCAAACGACGCTTGAATGACAGGCGTGCGAAGTGGAACCGTTTCGTTTAAAACGGCGCCTGATGGGAAGGCGTGTGAATCGGGATAGTTTTTTCTCTCTCCTGCGTAATCATCGGGGCTACCAACTGTCACACATCAATCACCTCCGAAAAACCCTTCGTATTTCCCTTGAAGATTTGGGAACAGATTCTTCTCTCTCCTCTCGCCACAGTATAAAAGGTAACTTCGACCATTATTTACCTCTTTACTGCACCCAAAATTCAGAGAGCAAGAAAAGCTTTGAGTATTCTACTGTTCATCATCTCTCCCAACTTCTTCACTTTAATGGCGGATTCATCTTCTGTTCATGCCACTTCCCACATCCTGCCGATTCGTCCCCAACAGAGTCTGATCATCGATCTCACTCCCCATGTTTACGATGCCTTCATGTTCCCGATCATCGAATGCCTCAAATACTCGCCGCTTGCTCCCACTCTTACCAAAGCTAAAGCTGTTCGAATGGAATGTTTATCCCAAATCTTTGCCACTGCTCATTACGATAAGTTTGTCGATAGGATCTTCTTCGACATTCTTGATCACAAGGTATCAATCTCCAAGCAGCGATTTTGTTCGCTTTTAGGGTTTGAACCCGATTCATCTAGGGTTAACCCTGAATCCATTCCAGTGGGTCACTTGTTTTCCATGTTCTATAATATGGGATACACTGAGGTGCTGACGACGGTCACCAAGTTCAAGAAATCATGCTTGCCTCCTCAGTGGAACGGGTTATTTACAGTGCTATTCAAGGGGTTATCGGAACATAGTGCCGGTTTAGACGGAGCGAGTCGTCTGTTCATCACGATTCTTTATGGGGTATACAACGGTATCAACCTAGACTATGGGTCGGTGTTATGGCAGCAACTGATCTAGAGCCTTGCATCCACGTCTCGACACTCCGAGATCTCCTATGCTCGATTCTGGACGTTGGTCACAAAATGGGTGATGGAAAAGTATCACGTCCCCATTGTTGCTGATTCTCCACTCTCTTCGATAGGTACTTTCCATACCATGAAGATCATAGTCTCCGATGCATCAAAATTTCAGTTTATTGGCTCCATCCCTAAGTCGATGTTTGGAAACGTTCCTGCCGATTGCCGTATTATCCGAACTTACAAGGAGTTTCGTTGCTCGGGTCCTAGAGAGCTCACTCCTGAGATGATCAAATCCATCCACGAAGCTGATAAGCCCGCTCCAAGGGGAAAGAAAAATGAAAAAGGCAAAGACAAGCAGGTTGGCAAGGGAGCGAAAGGCCCTTCTCCGAAGAAGCGCAAACCCACCAAGGCAGTTCAATCTCCTCCACTGAAGAAGAGAAAAACCCAACCCAGGCGAAAACTGATACTCGCTTCCTCCTCAAGCAAATCTGAGGAAGAAAATTCAGACTCTGACGAGTCCCCCCGTGGTAACACTCCTCCACGATTGCCTACCCCAAAAATACATTTTTCCAGTTCACCTGTTTCTTCTCCACCAATCACCATTCCTATTCTCATTCCCCCCATAACCTCCACCACTCAAATACCACCTACCTCTATCCCAGTACCCCCTCCCATTTTCACTGAAGCTACCACAACAACCGCTGAAGTAAGAACCAGCGTATCTGATACGGGGGCTCCTACTAAAGCACCCGAACCCACTCCCACTACCGAACCTACATCACAACCCGAACCTACTTCCACTACCGAGCCTCCACCCTCACCTCCACCCTCATCTCCTGCTCAATCCGCAGAGGATGAAGAACCATTTCTTAGTGGGGAGAATATGACATTTGATTCAGTCTACTACAGTCCATATCAGGTGCAAAGTGATGATGATGATGATGCTCCCGTCACCAAAAAGCATCTCAAGGAGCTTCACGAGAAGATTGATTCGCTCATTGCTTCCTCTTCTTCTTCATCCCAGTGTACCATCTCTGAGGATGCTATTCAGAAGATCGTTGATGCTTTCTCTAAAGCTCACGAAGCCTCCGTTAGCTCAGCTACTGCCGCCATTGATGCCTCCACCAAACCCTGTGCTGCTGCGACCGAAAAAGTCGAAAAACTATTTACTGATGTCTCCTCTCTTTTGTAGTCTTTACAGGAAACTACTGATGCCACTAAAACGAAGCTTGACCCGATTGTCAACAAGCTGGCTACCTCAGTTGCCTCAGAACTGACGTCCTTTGCCACTCTTTGTCAAACTCTCACTGAGGTCAACTCAGCGTTTAAGGCGACTATTGAGGAGCGCCTCTCTAAGCTCCAAGAAGATTTAGCTGCTGAGAACTCCCTCATGGACGCTCTCGCTCGAAAGACCACTGCTCTAAAGATCAAGAATCTTCAACTCTCCTACTCTCAAAAGGAGATTGAATCTCTTCGATCTGAATGAGAGATTGTGTCTTCATGTGTTTCGGATGTCCACACCGCTCTTTCCAACATCCTTGAAGCACACGACCCCATACTAAACTACTCAGTCAGGTGTGATCTCGCCGAAAAACTTGCTCCTGCCCTTTCTCTTCTGAGCAAAATTGAAGGGCTCCTTGAGTTCGTGTCCATTCCGAAACAAGGGGGAGAGAATGTATCTCAACCGCCTCCCACTTCTACAGCAACAAAAACAACCGAACCTCCTTCAACAGGCCAAGCCTTAGGTTCGGGTGTCAAAGTCAAAGGGAAACAAATTGCTGAAGATAGTGATGACGACAAAGAGACGATTGCTGATCTCTTGAAAAAGCAAGGTCGAGACAAGGATGCTGATATAAGTGCTCGGGTTGCCAGAGAGGCTGAGGAAGCTGAAAGAAAGATGAAAGAGGCTCACGACCTTCTTGAGAGTAGGAAAACCCTTTTTCCTCCGTGGAGTCTTGAGAAGTTGTTGAAAGAAGCAATTGAAACCCCAAGCATTTTGTGGCTCGAACCGGTGATCTCACTAGATCATATCAATTCTTTCGATTCTCAGTTCGACATGCCACTGACCCGAAATGCATTCATCTTCCATGCCTTTGACAACGTTGCAGATATCCCTCATCCTCATCCTAAGGTTGACAGGGATCTGGTCGAGTTCTATCTGAGGGCTGCTCAACCACAGTAGCAAACCTAAAGCGCTCAGAAGATTGTCAACGTTTGGGTCCTTAAGCCGTATCGAGAAGGGAACTTCACAAACGTTCGGTTCAAGGTGCTGAGAGGTTCTGCCAAGACCGAACATGCCATTTCGCTTGCTGATCTTCCCAACTTGAATCCACACGATTGGATAATTTTGCACAACATCCTTCTCACAAATGAAGCAGAGTATGGTCCGATAATTGATCACTTCAAGAGGATGCTTGTTTGTTACATCATGGAAGCTGCCAAGATGGATCAGGAGATCGCTAGTGTCTTCAAGAAAAAGCCCACTATCTCACCTGTTGGCTCTGCCAGTGACCTAAACATGATGCAGATGGGGAAGATAGACCCGAAGAGAAATTCTGTTATGTTTACCAGAAACGAAGGCCAAAAATGCCTGTTCGCTTTGGCAGACAAACATCTCTACACCACTGCATGCCTGGAACATGATTTGGGTATCATTCATCGTTGCAAGCAAAACTCAGCAGACGACAAGAAGTACTTCGATGATATGATTCAGTGGTACATTCGCTTCAGACAGACAATCCTCGCTCTTATTCCTCGTATGTTTGATACCACTAAGATGGTTCCGGCAGCTGGACCCAGCAAGAAGAAGTGATAGTCTCGCTCCAATTGACACAAAGGGGGAGAATGTTAGGTCCAGTTAGTGTTGCGTCTTGGGCTCGTTAGCTAAGTCCAGTTTAGTCTCCGGTATGGGCCTGTCCATCCGTGAGTTATTGTGTAGGGTTTATTATTTATAGATGCTTGCATGCATCCTAGAACATAAGATTTGATAGAGATTTTCATAGCGTTCAAAGTACTTATCTTTTGTAACCCTAATATCCTCTACAGTGTAAGTTCTTCATCGAGCTATGTTGAGGATTGAGTTAATTGAATTATTCGACTCATTCAGATCCATTCTTGTGTTTTTATATTACTGTTTTTGCTTTCTTGATTTACCTGTTATAAGATCTAATCGATCAAGAGTTTTATAAACTCATCATATATATATATATATATATATATATATATATATATATATATATATATATAATTTAAGTAAAAGATACGGTTGAATCCGCTTAGGCTTCAGGTTTTGAAATCGGTCAATGATATTGTCATCAAAAACTTGTACAAACACATCATTCTAAATAAAAGTGACTAAACAATCGTTTACAAATTGATCATTCATACTATTCCACAACTTATTCTCTCTACACTTGGTATATATATTTTTTTGAACGGCAAATACAATAATATACTAAACTACTCATAAATTATACCATCTATGTCCACAGTGGGACTTGAACCCTCGATCTCTAAGAGGGAGGACAACACCAGATACCGCTGGGCTAGAAGCCCTTTGGTCTCTACACTTGCTATATAAACCGAAAAAGATATATTTTAGATAGTTATCAAATCTCATGCATTAAAAATGTGGTACAATTCCTTTAGTTGGCGGTACAATTGAAGGGTTTTGAGCATCCTAACAACCTTAAGGTGCACATACAACCCTAAATATTTTGGAACTATGTTTGCTCTGTTATACATGCAAAATTGATTTCAAAAGCATTGTCCTATCTAGCATGTTTTCATAGGTACTTGTACAAATAAAACTAGATAGAAATACATACCTCTTCTTATAGTTGATGGTTTGGAGCTTTAAGAGCCTAGCACCAATAATGTGAATGCCTCAAGTGGAATCACAAATCACCACAACAACTTGGAAGACTTGAGAGAATATGTTGCACTCTTAGAAATCGGCTATGCTTTCTTATCTCACACACTTGTTTCGATTTCTAGAGCCTTAGACTTCTTTATATAGTGTGGAGGATTAGGTTTATATCCATGGGTCAAAAGCTCCATGGACTATCCATGGACTTCCATACAAGCTTAGCCCATCCTAAATAATCAATTGGCCAATACCATTAGAATCCATATTTAACTAGTCTCTTTTGATCATTAAATTAATTCCAAATTAAATCTTGATCAACACTAATTAAATAAGATTTCATATTAATATATTATAACCTAAAATATATTAATAAACCATAAACATACTCTTCTCAAAAAACTATCCATACAAATTTTTCCGGTGACGTGCAACACAAATGAACCATGCCGTGTCAGCTCAAATACATACCAAATATAGTTATGGACTTAGACACCTTATCCATCAGTCTCCCACTTGGATAAGTCTGATAACTATAGTTGCAAGTATGACTTCATAAATCGACCAGCAATTGTAGCTCTTAAAACTTTGTCGAACTATGAAGTGCCATTTTAGATAAGTGATCATATAATCATTCGTTCTCATGATATCAGCCGGAAAAATACATGGAACAACATTGTACTTAATGTCCATCAGTTTGTTTCTCGATTTCTGATTTATTTGACATAGAACTTAATTGAACACATCAATTTAATTCTGACCGTGCCCGGTACATAGGTCAAACAAAATCATCGAGGGGCCCAAGATATCGCTTTTAATCCTCCAACAACTGAAAGGAACAAATAAACTTTGACTCATATGCTTGTACTAACTACTCACTGAATCATACATAATAGTTGTGCTAAACATCAAGTTACTGATGTGTTTTCGTACTATCAATTTACATCCAAATCATAGTCAACAACTCATATCTCTAGGTTTGAAGACTTATATGATATTACCATCTCACGATCACTTGAGATAAATTCCATGAAGTGATACAAGTGAGCGTGGGTTTAATCCAATACTCAAAACTTATAAGCACTCATGAATGTGGTAGCAACCATTGCTATGTCGAATACAATTTAGACAAATCTACAAACCCAATTCATGACAGTCTTATTTCAATACCTACTTCTAAAGTATGATTGACTGTGGAAAGTTTGAATAATATAACTATTCTGGAAGTCAAAACATGCAAAATTGAAACAATAGTAAACGACTAACAAAAGATAGTAACTTAACTCATAAATAAATAACATCTTTTATTTAATCATCAAATGTCAATTACATTTTACAAATTTTAGAAATAACTATCTAATTATTGAAACTAATATCGTCCTTCAGCCCCAGGCTCTTCGCATGCTGCAAATGCTTAACCCTAGTTAGTCCCTTCGTGAGGGGATCTGATGGGTTATCTTCTGACGATACCCTCTTTGCCACGACGAGTCCTTCTTCTATCTTGTGTCTTATGAAGTGATACTTTCTGTCAATGTGCCTAGATCTGCCATGATCTCTTGGTTCCTTGGCTAAGGCAACCGCACTATTGCTGTCACAGAAAATCTCCATAGGCTCCTTTATAGCTGGTACAACTCCAAGGTCTCCAATGAAGTTCTTCAGTCATATCACCTCCTTCGCCGCTTCGCTTGCTACTATGTAGTCTGATTCGCAAGTTGAATCAGTTGCTGTCTCCTGCTTGGAACTTTTCCAAGTAATCGCTCCTCCATTCAGGGTAAATACTCAGCCCGACTGAGAGCGGAAATTATCTCTGTCAGTCTGAAAACTGGCGTCACTATACCTTGTTACTCTCAAGTCATAACTCCCACCGAAGTTAAGGACCCGGTCCTTAGTCCTTCGCAGGTACTTGAGAATATTCTTTACTGCAGTCCAGTGGGCTTTACTAGGGTTCCCCTGATATCTGCTGACCACGCTCAATGCAAAGGCCACATCAGGCGAAGTACAATTCATAGCATACAAGATCGATCCAACAGCGGAAGCATATGATAATTGACTCATCTCAGCTATCTCAACCTCTGTACTCGGACTATGAGTCTTACTCATTCTGGCATTGTGCTATATCGGTAAGTCACCTTTCTTGGAATTCTGCATGTTAAACCTCTTCAACACCTTGTCCAAGTAAGTGCTTTGACTAAGTCCAATTAGTCTTTTACTCCTGTCTCTCAACATCCTTATCCCTACGATATAGGTAGCTTCTCCAAGGTCCTGAATAGCGAAACACTTCTCAAGCCAGAACTTAACCTCCTGCAAGGTTGGGATGTCATTTCCTATGAGTAGTATCTCATCCACATACAGTAACAAAAAGCTAACTATACTCTCACTACCTCTGACGTATACACAGGACTCATCTTCTCTTCTCAAAAAACCAAACTCTTTGACCTTCTCATCGAAACAAAGATTCCATCTGCGAGATGCTTGTTTCAATCCATAAATGGATTTCTTAAGCTTACACACTCTATTAGGGTGCTT
This sequence comes from Lactuca sativa, assembly GCF_002870075.4. Classification (NCBI taxonomy): domain Eukaryota; kingdom Viridiplantae; phylum Streptophyta; class Magnoliopsida; order Asterales; family Asteraceae; genus Lactuca; species Lactuca sativa. The sequence continues at coordinate 329,980,567 of NC_056627.2, read as the reverse complement.
TGCATCAACAAAACCCTCTGGCTGACTCATGTAAACATCCTCAGCCAACTTTCCATTAAGGAAAGGGGTTTTGACATCCATTTTCCATATTTCATAATCATGAAATGCAGCAATGGCTAGCATAACCCTAATAGACTTAATCTTTTCTACTGCCGAGAAGGTTTCATCATAGTCAACTCCTGGAGTTTGAGTAAAACCCTTCGCAACCAGTCGCGCCTTGTAAGTGTGTACAGTCCCATCCACGTCGATCTTCTTCTTGAAGATCCATTTGCACCCGACTGTCTTATGACCCGGTACATTGTCAACCAAGTTTCAAACTTGATTATCATACATGGATTGGATCTCGCTGTCCATAGCCTCTTTCCATTTAGCAAACTCATGGCCTGCCATTGCTTCCTTATAGTTGTTAGGTTCATCCAGTTACCAGTGTACTATCACTGATAAATGTATCACCTTCCGTAGTAATATGGAAACCATAGTAATGCTCAGGTAGATTCCTAACTCTGGTAGAACACTTTAGAGGTACAGACTCGTCAGTTGGTTCAACATGAGTTTCCTCCTCAGGTTGACTGCTAGGGTTTGAGGTTCCTTCACTGCTTGACTCTTGAAGCTCTTCAAGGTCAATTTGCCTCCCATTATTTCCTTGGCTTATGAATTATCTCTCACGAAAGACTCCTCTCCTTTCCACAAAGACCACATTTTCATTGGGTCTGTTGAAGAGGTTATTGGGTTTAGAGCATACTAACACTCCTATGGTGTATATGCAACCCTAGAAACCTTGGATCTATGTTTTCTCTAAAATACATGCAAATTTGATTTCCAAGGTTCACAACCTAACTAGAATGTTATGGGGTACTTGTAATACAAAACTTTAAGCAGAATAACATACCTTTCTTTTCTGGTTGATTGCTTGGAGTTTATGAGCCTAGCACCAATAGTGTGGATGCCTCAAGTGGTGTCACAAATCACCAAAACAAGTTGGAAGCTCTTGAGAGAATAAGAACACTTATAGAAATCGGCTCACTCTTATGCTCACACACACTCGTGCCAATTCTAGAACCAATGACTCCTTTATATAGTATGGAGGATTAGGGTTAAACCCTAATACCCATGACTCTTCATTTACCTAGGATCCATGGGTTAAAGGATCCATGGACTATCATGTAGTCCATATACTCTTAGCCCATCCTAAATAAATCTTAGCCCAATCCATATATATAAATAAGAGTCGATATTTAATTAGCTCTATTTTGATCACTAAATTAATTCTTGATCAATACTAATTAAATAATTATGATATCATATTAATATATTATAACTAATAATATATTAATGTATCATAAACATCTTATTCTCAAAAGTATATCCATACAAATTGTTAGGTGAAGTGAAACCCAAATGAACCATGCCGGGTCAGGTCAAGTTGATACCAAATATAGTTACAAACTTAGAAACCTTATCCAACAGTCTCCCACTTGGATAAGTTTGATAACTATATTCGCAAGTATAACTTCAGGAACCAACCAGCAATCGTAGCTCTTTAAAACTCTGTTGAACTATGAAACGCCATTTTAGATAAGTGATTATATATTCCTTTGTTCTTAAGATATCAGCCGGACAAACACATGGAACATGGTCTAACTTATTGTCCAGCATTTGTTTCTCGATCTCTGATTTGTTTGACATAGAACTAAATTGAACACATCAATTAGGTTCTGACCGGGCCCGGCACATAAGTCAAAACCAAATCATCGAGGGGCCCAGATATCGCTTCTATTGCTAGAAGGAACAGATAAACTTTGACTCATATGCTTGTACTAACTACTCGTTGAATTATGCACAAAAGCATGTTTTATGACATCAAGTTACTGATTCGTTTTCGTACAATCAATGGATAACCAACTCATAGTCAATAGCTCATATCTCTAGGTTTGAAGATATATATGATATTACTGTCTCGCGATCACTCGAGATAATTTCCATGAAGTGATATAAGCAAGCGTGGGTTTAATCCAATACTCATACCTTATGAGCACTCATGAATGTTGTAGCAACCATTGCTATGTCTAATGCACCTTAGACAAATCTTACAAGCCAAATTCATGACAGTCTTAATTCATATCTACTTCCGACATATGATCGATTGTGGAGGGTTTGAATAAAATAATTATTGTGGAAATTACAACATGCAAAATTGAAACAATAGTAAACAATCAACATAGGATAGTAACACTTTACTCATAAATAAATAACAACTTTTATTTAATCATAAAATGTCAATTACATTTTACAAGTTTCATAAATCAAATTATTAAAACTAATATCGTCCCTCAGCAAATGCCTAACCCTAGTTCGTCCCTTCGTGGGGGGATCTGCAAGGTTCTCTTCTGACGATACCCTCTTTGCCACGAGGAGTCCTTCTTCTATCTTGTGTCTTATGAAGTGGTATTTTTTGTCAATGTATCTGGATCTACCGTGATCTCTTGGCTCACTGGATAAGGTAACTGCACTATTGCTGTCACAAAAAATTTCCGTAGGCTCTTGTACAGTTGGCATAACTCGAAGGTCCCTAATGAAGTTATTCAGCCATATCGCCTTCTTCGCCGCTTCACTCACTGCTATGTACTCTGATTCACAAGTAGAATCAACTATTGTCTCCTGCTTGGAACTTTTCCAAGTAATTGCTCCTCCATTTAGGGTAAAGACCCAGCCTGACTGAGAGCGGAAATTATCCATATTAGTCTGAAAGCTAGCATCACTATACCCAATCACTCTCAAGTCATCACTCCCACCAAGGGTAAGGACCCGGTCCTTAGTCCTCCGCAGGTACTTGAGAATATTTTTTACTGTAGTCCAGTGCGCCATGCTAGGATTTCCCTGAAATCTGTTAACCATGCTCAAAGCAAAGGCCACATCAGGGCAAGTACAAGTCATATCATACATGATCGAGCCAACAGAGGAAGCATATGGAAATTGACTCGTATCAGCTATCTCAACCTTTGTACTCGGACTCTGAGTCTTACTCAGCTTGGCATTATGCTGGATCGGTAAATCCCCTTTCTTGGGAATTCTGGATGTTGAATCTTTTCAACACCTTATCCAAGTAGGTACTCTGACTAAGTCCAATTAGTCTCTTACTCATGTCTCTCAATATCCTTATCCCTAGGATATAGGTAGCTTCTCCAAGGTCCTTCATAGCGAAACACTTCCCAATCCAGGACTTTACCTCCTGCAAATTTGGGATGTCATTTCCTATGAGTAGTATGTCATCCACATACAACACCAGAAAGCTAACTATACTCCCACTAGCCCTAACATACACACAGGACTCATCTTCGCTCCTCGAAAAGCCAAACTCTCTGACTTTCTCATCGAAGCAAAGATTCCATCTGTGAGATGCTTTTTTAATCCATAAATGGATTTCTCAAGCTTACACACCCTATTAGGGTACTTTGCATCGACAAAACCCTCTAGCTGAGCCATGTAAACATCCCCAGCCAACTTTCCATTAAGGAAAGCGGTTTTGACATCCATTTGCCAGATTTCATAATCGTGAAATGCAGCTATGGTCAGCAAAACTCTAATAGACTTAATCTTTGCTACTGGTGAGAAGGTCTCATCATAGCCAACTCCCAGAGTTTAAGTAAAGCACTTTGCCACCAGTCTTGCTTTGTAGGTGTGTACCTTCCCATCCATGTCGGTCTTCTTTTTGAAGATCCATTTGCACCCAACTATCTTACGACCTGGTACATTATCAACCAAGTTCCACCCTTGATTGTCATACATGGACTGAATCTCGTTGCCTATAGCCTCCTTCCATTTGGCAGAATGGCTTCCCTGTAATTATTAGGTTCATCCAAATCTATTAGTGTACTATCACTAATAAATGTATCACCTTCAGTGGTGATGTGATAACCATAATAAAAATCAGGTGTGTTCCTAACTCTAGTGGAACGCATTGGAGGTACAGACTCATCTATCGGCTCAACAGGAGTTTCCTCCTCAGGTTGGTTGATAGTGTTTGAGGTTCCTTCACCACTTGACTCTTGAAGCTCTTCAAGGTCAATTTGGCTCCCATTGTTTCCTTGGCTTATGAGTTCTCTATCTCATGAAAGACTCCCCTTCTTGCTACAAAGACCATATTTTCACTAGGCCTGTAGAAGAGGCAACCAAAGGATCTTTATGGATAGCTGATGAAAATACACCTGTCACTTCGAGATTCAAGCTTTTCATGAGACTCGCGCCTCACAAAATCCTCGCAACCCCAAATCTTGATGTGGTCTAGATTGGGAACTTTCCCAGTCCACATCTCGTGAGGTGTTTTGGCAACCTTCTTAGTAGGGACTAGATTGAGGATATGGTCGGCAGTCACTAAGGCATAACCTAGAATGAGATTGGTAACGAAGCTCGACTCATCATGGAACGAACCGTGTCCAATAAGGTCTGATTGCGCCTCTCGGAAACACCATTCATTTGTGGTGTCCTAAGAGGTGTCAATTGTGAGACTATCCCATATTCCTTGAGATAGCCAAGGAACTCAATACTAAGATACTCTCCTCCCCGATCGGATCGGAGCATCTTGATATTCCTGCCCAACTGATTCTCAACTTCCTGATTAAACTCTTTGAAATTTTTCAAAGGTTTCTGACTTACGCTTGATTAAGTAGATATATCCATATCTGCTATAATCATCAGTAAAAGTCACATAGTACCGATTAGCATCCCTTGTGGCTGATTTCAAGGGTTCACACACATTTGTGTGTATGAGATCCAACAAACCCTCACCCCTCTCACAAGTACGAGTGAAGGGTGACTTTGTCATTTTTCCAAGTAAAAAAGACTTGCAACTATCATCTGACTTTAGGTCAAATGATTCCAAAACTCCATCTTTTTGGAGTTGGCCTATGCGCTTCTTGTTAACATATCCAAGACGACAATGCTACAAGGATGCTTTGTCTAAGCTCATCGAATAATCAATATGATATACATTATTTCCTAAGTTGTCTACAATTGACACGGTTTTATATACACCATCACAAGGTAATGCTTTAAAATAAAATACATTATTATAAAAAACATCAATAGCACTAATTTTATTATCAAATGAAAATGTGAAACTTTGTTTGTACAAACTATGAAGGGAAATAATATTTCTCGCCATTTATGACGGGTAAAAACATTTATTCAAATCTAAAATTAACCCATTATTAAGCAATAAAGAATAAACTCCAATCTTGGTCGCAGGTGATGGTTTCCTATTGCCCATGATTAGGTTTATCTTCCCATGCTCCACTTCTTCACTACTTTTTAGGCCCTTCAAATCAGTACCACAACCTGTATCAAGCACCCCAAGAGTTAGTATGCAATGAGTTACCAGACAATATTGTATAAATACCTGCATGGGTGGGTTGAACTTTCCCATCCTTCACATCCTGCAAGTATTTGGGGCAGCTTCGCTTCCAGTGCCCCTTTTCATGGCAGTAGAAGCATTATGCTTCCTTTAGGTTTGTGGAAGGAGGAATGAGACCTTTCTTGGTCCCACTTGAAGAGGAACCATCAAGGGACTTTCCTTTGGTACCCTTCGAAGGGGTCTTCCTCTTCTTCCCCTTTCCCTGCCCAATTGCCAGAACATGGGTTGTTGTAGGAGTAGGAGTAGAAGTGACAACCGAATTACCTTTAAGGCCACTTTCAGCATTCCTTAAAAGTCCTTGAAGTTTGCTAAGTGTAACTTCCTCCTTGTTCATATGATAAGTCATATGAAACTGATCATAACTTGGAGGTAAGGAATGGAGAATGATATCAATCGCCATGTCCTCAGAAAAGCCCACATTTAGCTTTAGCAACCGGTCCACGAACCTTTGCATCTTCTGCAAGTGACCGGTGATGGGTTCACCATCCTTCATCTTGGCTGTTATCATGGAGGAGATGATTTCATAACTCTCTTGACGCGCGATCTAATGGTACCTATCCATTAGATCCAAATGCATCTCATAGGAGTAGAAATCTTCATAGGATTTATGGAGTTCGGGAGTCATGGTAGCCAATATGATGCATGACACTTTGGTAGCATCCCTCTCATGTGTAGTGTACTCCGCAACCTCCTCAGGAGTAGCAGTGGACTCATTGATAACCTTAATCTCCTTATCAAGGACATATTCCTTGTCCTCATAATGGGTAATCATCCTGATGTTTCTAATCCATTCATTGAAGTTAGACCCATCAAAAGGGACTTTCCCACACAAGTTCAGGAGGGAAAAGGAGCTTGTAGGGTTTGAGCCAGTAGTAGTGTTGGAAGACATCTGAAAGAAAGAAGGACAAGTTTAATTAGATGAAGAATCATTAATAAGTCACCCAAATGAAATATTAAGGCTAGGACCCTACAAACTATTTCATAACTTGGAAGAGGGATGTCGTAATCCAAGCTATAAAATATTTGAAGGTAGGTAAATGAAGATTTACCAATTTCCACCATTATAAACGAAATAAATTATTAAGTTTTAATTGGATTTGAAACTCCTAGATCTTTTGAGATACATTGAACTTTCAATGGCATGTTTTAATCTCGAATGTGCCCTCTCAAGTTTGTGACTAGGATGCCGAGGATCACAAACAAGGTGTGAATAACCATGCAAATTGACTTGGTACCCTTAATTTTAACACCTAATCGATATGCCGGTTAACCACACGCGCTCCACCGATCTATGATAAGACTTAAGTCACCCTTTGCCACTCTTACTAGTCCTAGTTAGTGTGCCAGTTAACCACACACGCTCCACTAACAACTAAGTAAGGTACAAAGTGAAATTTCATGGGTTAGCACCTAATTCACATTTTTCTAAAGTAACTAAGATTTAGGAATTAATAAAGGTTTAGTTATTTATAATTTCATTATACTTTTAATGAGGATTTAGGTCCTATCCTACCCGTTCGGCTAATGACCCTCCACCAGTCAAGGAAGCGGTGGGTGAGAGTGGACACCCATTAAACTGCCATTTTATAGGCAATAACCTTATACCCCCTTATAGACCAGCTTCGTGAATGAGGCCTACTAACGGTAAGACTGACTTATTCTTATACATACATACACACATACATACATATATATATATATATATATATATATATATATATATATATATATATATATATATATAATTAATCTTTTAATATTATATAAGTATAAGGGTTGAATTTTAAACTTTTAAAATTCCAAGGATCTATTTGGAATTAAAGTATTAATGTGTGAGTCTTTACAAATTTCAAGACTTGAGGGCAAGTATTGAAACTATTCAAGACTTTTTATTTCATAACTTATGAGTTTTAATGGTCTATTAAGATGAAGACTCTTCATTTTATGCAACCTCTTATTCTTTAATGACACTTTTAAAGAAGTGACTTTTGGTTATCCATAACTTGAGGACAAGTTATAGACTCCATCATTAGCCATTAAGATCAAGAATTATACTACAAACAAATTACACATAATTCCTATGATCTTCTAAAGATTCATAAGAACATAAACATTCATATACAAATTTCAAGAATCATATTAACACATATAAAACATGGAATTTTGATATTAGCCATTGTTAATGGATTAGCATAAACATTATACCATCTAAAACAAGTTTTAAAGCACGAAAACAGTTTAGGTTAAAGTTTCTAGTCCATTTCCTGCAGCAAAACTCGAAAAACTGCATTATAGGTCTCTTACTCGTTGAGTGCAAGAACCTACTCGACGACCTGGATGAATTTACACATGGCCTCGTCGAGTTCATGCTGCAGAGTGCAGATTTTTGAGCTTTTTCAACAAGTTTGCATCAAGTATCAAGAAAACAAGCCTAAGTTCTGATACCACTGATGGGTTTAAAGCATACTAACACTCCTATGGTGTACATGCACCCCTAGAAACCTTGGATCTATGTTTTCTCTAAAATACATGCAATTTTGATTTCCAAGATTCACAACCTAACTAGCATGTTATGGGGTACTTGTAATACAAAACTTTAAGTTGAATAACATACCTTTCTTTTGTGGTTGATTGCTTGGAGTTTATGAGCCTAGCACCAATAGTGTTGATGCCTCAAGTGGTGTCACAAATCACCAAAGCAAGTTGGAAGCTCTTGAGAGAATAAAAACACTTATAGAAATCGGCTCACTCTTATGCTCACACACACTCGTGCCAATTCTAGAACCAAGGACTCCTTTATATAGTATGGAGGATTAGGGTTAAACCCTAATACCCATGACTCTTCATTTACCTAGGAACCATGGGTTAAAAGCTCCATGGACTATCCATGGAGTCCATATAATCTTAGCCCATCCTAAATAAATCTTAGCCCAATCCATATATATAAATAAGAGTCGATATTTAATTAGCTCCATTTTGATCACTAAATTAATTCTAAATTCATTCTTGATCAATACTAATTAAATAATTATGATATCATTTTAATATATTATAACTAATAATATATTAATATATCATAAACATCTTATTCTCAAAAGTATATCCATACAAATTGTTAGGTTATTTAATTAGTATTGATCCAGAATTGATTTGGAATTAATTAAGTGATCAAAAGGAGACTAATTAAATGTATGGGTTGATTGTGTAAATCATTCATTCTTATATATGTGGGCTTGTGATCCAAGATTCCTTATGTTGGACTAAGTCCATGGGGTGACCCATGGATACTCCATGGAGGTTAAAATCCATGGAGCATAAGGAATGGGAAAAGTTATGAGTTACATGGTGTAACCCTAATAGCCACCATATAAAAGAATCCCATGGCTCAAGAAATCATGCACTAGTGTGTGAATATGAGGGCTAGACGATTTCAAGGAGTGTTCCATTTCTCTCAAGTCATTCCATGTGCATTTGGTGTTGTGTGAACCATTTGAGGTGTCACACTTGGGGCACTAGGCTCTCGAGCATCATGGAGTCAAGCTACATCAAAGAGGTATGTAATTCTGACTAGAGATATCCATATGAATCAATGTTATTTTGCTAGTTAGGATGAATACCTTGGAAAGTTCATATTTGCATGTATAATAGAGAAAACATAGATCCAAGGTATTTAGGGTTGCATGTACACTTAGGAGTGTTAGAATTGTAACGACCATAAAATTTCAACTAATTTTAACTTTTCAAAAACAACCCATTTTCATAATGTTATTACAACAAGGTTTTCAATACAATTATTATCAGAGTCTTCCTAGAAATACATCATAAAACATAATCATAAGGAGCGGTACGATCACGCCTTTGCCTTACCACGGTCTCCTGAAGAACCTGAAAAACATTAAACCGAAACTATAAGCCCGAAAGCTTAGTGAGATACCCCCAAAATACCAACCACATATACCATACACGCACAACATGCCATATCATATCAGAACACAGAACATCCATGCACTTCGGGTCTACTGTGTGACTGGTCCGCCGCACCAGCCAACAGTCCACCTGGTCCACCCGCACCGGACCTTCAATCCACCTGGTCCACTCTCTAAGTCTACAGTATGACTGGTCCGCCCGCACTGGGCCTTCAGTCGGCCTGGTCCACTCTCCGATCTTCGGCACGTCTGGTCCGCCCTCTTGGGGCCTACAGCCTATCCGGACCGCTCGCTGGGCCTTCGGGATATCCGGTCCGCCTTGGGTATGTTGGCCTACAACACAAAGCAGGACCCGCCTCAACCCAACCCCAGTCCAACAATCGTGTGTACATAAACATACAATCATATAACAATTCACAGTCAACAAGCCGATCTAGCAGATCACATAACATATCATCATCCTAACCAGGATACCGACCTAACCGGTCTCTAGCATAGCATCATCCTAAATACCAGGATACCAACCTTAACCAGGTCTCTAACATATACCATCTTAGCTACCAGGATGCAAGCATATCAAGTAATAACATAACAACAAATACCCAAATCTCAATTCGATAAAGGGCCGGCCTTGGTGCCTTAGACCTTGTTGACATAGTGATGATAACTCACCTCGCAACTGCCGACTAAAAGATAAGACCAAGATGCTCCGACCGCAGATATGATCTCCACCACTAGCCAACACCAACACTGAACTCAAACAAAACCAACAATTACCAAAATGCCCCTGGAAGTCAATTGGTCAACCCTTGGTCAAAGTCAACCTTCTGACTAACTCTACTCGCCGAGTCAACTCGATGACTCGCCGATTCCTCATGCTCAGAACTTCCCCAATCCAAGACTCGACTCGCCGAGTCACCCCGAGACTCACGGAGTCCCATGACTCTGAGTCCCCTCGCACTCAACTCACCGAGTCCTCCCTTGACTCACTGATTCATGGCTCCACCAGAAGAAGTTTGGACCTCACGACCAGACTCACCGAGTCCAAGGCTATCTTCAACCTACTCGCCGAGTTGTTCTTCCAACTCGCCGAGTACACCTTTGTGACTCGCCGAGTGCCTCTAGATCTTAACCCATACAGAAGCCTTCCAGACCATGGAGTTGATCCAAAATGTAGATCTACCCTTCTACAACCCATCTATCACGTAAAGTGGCAAACTTTACGTGAATCCAAAAAGATCTAGGGATTTTACACTCTAGGGATAGGGTTTGGGACAAGATGACTTCACCAAACACTCAAGAACAGGGACTTTAATGCACTCTAGACCTTCTCCATTCCACATCTGAGGTAGCAACCCCAGATCTAACCTTCAAACTCGAAATACCACAAGCTAAACTTTCCACACACTCCAAAATGATGAATCTAGATGAATAACAGCCCAAGAAACGAAGTAATACCTCAAAAGGAAGCCCTAACAGTAGAGAAATCCGAATCTTAGCAAAGCCCTTGGTCCAAGCCTCCTAACTCTCCAAGATCTCCTCCAAAATCTCTTCTCCAAGGTTCAAATGCACTCAAATCCCTCACAATCGCGTCTTAGGGTTTTCTGGACTTCAATAGAGGGTAAAGAGGCTGGGGAGAGGGTATAATGTCCTTTATATAGGGCTCATCCTCCGAAATTAGGGTTTTCTCCACTCAGCGCCTACTCGGCGACTCCAGCCTCCGACTCGCCGAGTTGGCCACTTAACATGCGACCCGAGTCGCGACCCTACTCGCCGAGTCCACCCATGGACTCGCCGAGTTCCGCTTTCAAAGTTACACTTTGAACCCTAAATTTGCACTCCGGAACTTGGACTGTTACAATTCTCCCCCACTTAAATTAGGCTTCGTCCTCGAAGCCTGCGGCAACTCAACTCCAGAACTACTCCCGCAATGCACCACCTGGCATTAACCAGACCAGGTTCCTTAAGGCACAACCACCAAAACCCAAAACCCAATTGTTTCTTCTCGCGGTGTTCTGACCACCGCTTCAAGCCGGCCACTGGCCTCATCCACACTTATTACTGGGTATCACTCCATGATACATCACTTGCTCCAAATCACGATAATCACTCGACCCATACGAGCTAGAAATAACCATGAACCATCGGAATCCCGATCTGAGTCCAACTCTATCCACTCCAGGTTGACAAAAGGACAAATCCTTCAGTCTCAAAGCAACTCCCATGAGTTCTCCTCCGCAATCTCATACCCTTGCCGGACTGGTTCTAACATCCTCAGGTTGGGAAAACTCGATGCACTGACGACACCTCCAAACATCCCTCAGGATGAGTTACCACTACATACACAAATCCTTGATAAAAATCAAGCTGGGAATCCAAGACTCCATCCCTGCATCCCTTCCGAGCCTCTTGGCTCTACACCCTCGGAATTTCTTCCGTGACCTCGGCGAGCATCCAAACCAGATGTGATTCCATACTACTGCCTCAAACCGCTGCTTAATGACCATAATTGGAACACTCCAATCACAACTCTTCACTACTGCTTTCACTTCCGTGAACTTACACTCCCTCTCGGAGCTACATTCTTTTCCCTTTCCTTACCAAGGAAAACCACTTGGCTGCCTTGACACTACCACAAGTGCCACAGTGCTCACCCAATACTACACCATTTCCTTATAGCTTAACTGCTATCCCGTGCACCACACATACTCTGAATCCGCTCGCAGGGAATCTCAAGCCCATGCTCTACCTCCACTACTTCTGATAAATATCTGGGGCCAGACCTTCTGATGCTATCACATCGCGACATACTCATTCCATATCCTCAAACAGATCTATCAGCACATGCAGAGTCTTCAACATGATTGGACCGCCTTACCAGGCCTTCAGTCAATCTGGACCACTCTCAGAACCTTCAGCAGATCTGGACCGCCCTCCAGGGCCTTCAGTCTTGTTGGATCGTTCTCCGAGCCTTCGGCCTGACTGGTACACCTACCGGCCTTCAGTCTATCCGGTCCGCTCCACTAGCATTCATCATTCCGAGTCATCCCTCCGGAAAACTCTCCCATGCATATTGTTCTAGCCCTATAGGGGTTCCGAACTCTATCTCCATCCTACATACTCAAAGCCGGCCTGATCCCAGGCCCTCCGCAATCAAATACCCTTGGTCTGTATCCCTCCCCGCATGCCTGCCACTTACTCATACCAGCCTACACTCTTGGCGAACAGAAACACTGTTGAATCCCAAGCAGCTAAACTATCTCTCATGCTCATCGATCTTCCGGAGAATTTTCCAATTCTCCCCCACTTAGAGCACTGACTATCAACCACCGGTAGCCATCACCGACCTCCCTTATCAACCCTACACAATACAATCCCTTGCACACGAACTGGTTCCTACTAGAACGAGCAATCTTCACAAAATCACATATCAGAATGGGTCATTTCGGCCTGAAAGAAACCCGACCTGTAGCTAACCATTCCTCAGACTGCAGATGTTGCCCGACATTCAGACCACGCCAGATTCTCACTAATAATCCTCATGAATGACAACCGACGAAATTTCCAACACCAAAACTATAACCATACCCCAACCCTATGGAAACAACGAATACAATACTGAAAACCACACAGCGAGACTAGCAGATAAACAATACTCCACAAAATCACAAAATAACAAGACATAACGAAAGACACATACCCGCAGCTACATCCGGCACTGCCCTGACCTCCTCCGCTGTAAGCTGAAAAGCACGACCCTGAGCCCTTGGGGGCTCCGCTCCACCCTAACCTCCATCTGTGATCCTCAATGTGGCTGGTGCTGGAGCCTGCACTGGTCCTGCAGCAAGCTGTGGACAGTTGACCCTCAAGTGTCCACCCTGATGGCAATGATAACAAATCCTCAAATCCCGAACCGGGGTTGACTGCCGACAATCCCTCGCATAGTGCCCCTCCTTTCCGCACTTGCGGCATGCACCACCGGACCTACAAACTCCGGTGTGACCCTTCCCACACTTCCTACAAGTGTGGCTGCTCTGATCTCCCAATCTAGAATCAACGGTCTTAGACCGTTTCGGCGTCGGCTGCGACTGCACTGGAGCCTGCCTCTGCTCTCGCAACTGCAACTCAATCTTCAACTCACGCCGACTGGCGGCATCCTACAACTCTAACAAGGCCTCGCACCTCTGCGTAGACACAAACTGCCTGATATCCCTCTCGAGCATACTCAGATATCGGGACATCTGAGCCTGCTCCGAAGCAAACTCGGGGCAAAACATCACCCTCTCAGTGAAAATCCTGGTGATCTCCGTCACCGACTCCGAATCCTGCTTCAGCTCAAGGAACTCTTGAGTCAATCTCTCCCTCTCAACCCACGGAACATAACGAGTGCTGAACATCTCCCGGAACTGGTCCCATGAAACCGCAGCTCTCTGAGCATCCGAATATGACCCCGTGGTCAATCTCCACCAATCCTTCGCCCTGAGCCTCAACAGGATCAGAGCACACCTCACCCTCTGATCAGCAGGGCACGAACACGTGAAGAAACACCCCTCCACGTCCGACAACCATCTCATCGCAACAATCGGGTCCTAAACTCCATCAAAGGTAGGGGGCTTCATATTATCGAAGTCCCAATACTGGAAACCTCTACCAGCTCCTCCCCCTGCCGCCGCTACAGCCGTTGTAGCCGCCGCGGCAACCGTCTCTGTGAGAGCTGCATAGCACTCATCAAAATCCTCAATCATGGCGGTCTTGATCGATCCAAACAGTTCCGACAACTCGGCCCGAAACAACACAGCAACCTCATCATGAAGGATCTCACGATTCCTAGCGTCCAACTTGCCTATGCTCATCTGACCAATAACCTCGGGCGGTACCGACCCGCCCTGACCTCCCTCTCATGCTCCCGATCCTGACCCGGATCCGCTCCCCGCGTGCCTCGTGACCACCATACTGAAAAACACCACAAGATATCAGATACTTCACATTATCCCAGGAACCAACTCCCAACCCAACCCTAGAGGTCATGGTTTCCCTGATACGCGTATGGGTCCTGTGCTTTCAGTAGTATAGGCCCATACTACCTTCCACACCTACCCATATTTGTATTAAGTACTACCACAACACCCTAGTGAAAAAACATACATAACAAGCGCTCAATCCTCACTCCTAGAGGAACACCGGAAATCTCCCACAGAGGAACCCTAGGCTAGCAGGCATCATAAATCATGCAACATTATCATGAAATCCTGAAGATCTCTAGCCTAATACTAGCATGCTGTTCTATCAAAGCTCAAAAAAACAAATACCATGTATGGTACTTTGGGGTTACTTACTGGCTCCGGCTGATCGTACCTCCACGTCCTCCTTTACTCATTTTAAAACCATTTTAAATTATCTTTTAAAAACTCTCCCTGATTTGAGACTGGATTCACACGAATGTTCCTCCAACTCACTCAAATCAAGGCTCTGATACCAACTTGTAACACCATAAAATTTCAACTAATTTTAACTTTTCAAAAACAACCCATTTTCATAATGTTATTACAAAAAGGTTTTCAATACAATTATTATCAGAGTCTTCCCAGAAATACATCATAAAACATAATCATGAGGAGCGGTACGATCACGCCTTTGCCTTGCCACGGTGTCCTGAAGAACCTGAAAAACATTAAACCACACCTGTAAGCCCGAAAGGTTAGTGAGATACCCCCAAAATACCAACCACATATACCATACACGCACAACATGCCATATCATATCAGAACACAGAACAGCCATGCACTTCGGGTCTACTGTGTGACTGGTCCGCCGCACCGGCAACCAGTCCACCTGGTCCACCCTCCGAGTCTAGCCATATACATCGAGTCTGCAGTGTGATTGGTCCGCCCGCACCAGGCCTTCAATCCATCTGGTCCACTCTCTGAGTCTACAGTATGACTGGTCCGCCCGCACTAGGCCTTCAGTCGGCCTAGTCCACTCTCCGAGCCTCGGCACGTCTGGTCCACCCTCTTGGGGCCTACAGCCTATCCGGACCGCTCGCTGGGCCTTCGGGATAACCGGTCCGCCCTCGGTATGTTGGCCTACAGCACAAAGCAGGACCCGCCTCAACCCAACCCCAGTCCAACAACCGTGTGTACATAAACATACAATCATATAACAATTCACAGTCAACAAGCCAATCTAGCAGATCACATAACATATCATCATCCTAACCAGGATACCGACCTAACCGGTCACTAGCATAGCATCATACTAAATACCAGGATACCGACCTTAACCAGGTCTCTAACATATACCATCTTAGCTACCAGGATGCAAGCATATCAAGTAATAACATAACAACAAATACCCGGATCTCAATCCGATAAAGGGCCGGCCTTGGTGCCTTAGACCCTGTTGATATAGTGAGGATAACTCACCTCGCAACTGCCGACTGAAAGATGAGACCAAGATGCTCCGACCTCTGATACGATCTCCACCACTAGCCAACACCAACACTGAACTCAAACAAAAGCCAACAATTACCAAAATGCCCCTGGAAGTCAACTAGTCAACCCTTGGTCAAAGTCAACCTCCTGACTAACTCTACTCGCCGATTCAACCCGAGGACTCGTCGAGTCCTCATGCTCAGAACTTCCCTAATCCACGACTCGACTCGCCGAGTCACCTCGAGACTCGCCGAGTCCCATGACTCTGAGTCCCCTCGCACTCAACTCACCGAGTCCTCCCTTGACTCACTAATTCATGGCTCCACCAGAAGAAGTTTGGACCTCACGACCAGACTCGCCGAGTCCATGGCTATCTTCAACCTACTCACCGAGTTGTTCTTCCAACTCGCCGAGTTCCAGTCCATCTTCAAGCAACTCGTCGAGTACACCTTTGTGACTCGCCGAGTGCCTCTAGATTTTAACCCATACAGAAGCCTTCCAGACCATGCAGATGATCCAAAACGTAGATCTACCCTTCTACAACCCATCCATCACGTAAAGTGGCAAACTTTACGTGAAGCCAAAGAGATCTAGGCATTTTACACTCTAGGGATAGGGTTTGGGACAAGATGACTTCACCAAACACTCAAGAACAGGGACTTTAATGCACTCTAGACCTTCTCCATTCCAGATCTGAGGTAGCAACCCCAGATCTAACCTTAAAACTCGAAATACCACAAGCTAAACTTTCCACACACTCCAAAATGATGAATCTAGATGAATAACAACCCAAGAAACGAAGTAATACCTCAAAAGGAAGCCCCAACATAAGAGAAATCCGAATCTTCGCAAAGGCCCTTGCTCCAAGCCTCCTAACTCTCCAAGATCTCCTCCAAAATCTCTTCTCCAAGGTTCAAATGCACTCAAATCCCTCATAATCGCGTCTTAGGGTTTTCTGGACTTCAATAGAGGGTAAAGAGGCTGGGGAGAGGGTATAATGTCCTTTATATAGGGCTCATCCTCCGAAATTAGGGTTTTCTCCACTCAGCGCCTACTCGCCGAGTCTAGCCTCCGACTCGCCGAGTTGGCCACTTAACACGCGACCAGAGTCGCGACCCTACTCGCCGATTCCACTCATGGACTCGCCGAGTTCCCCTTTCATACTTACACTTTGAACCCTGAATTTGCACTCCTGAACTTGGGATGTTACAAGAATGCTCAAAACCCATTAGTGGTATTAAAGCCTAGGCTTGTTTTCTTGTTATACTTGCAAAATTGGCATAAAAATCGAATTTCAGTGTTGTCTGCACAGCAGACTCGCCGAGTCCACTGATGGACTCACTGAGTCCAAGGCAAAAAGCATCCAACTCGCCGAGTTGGTTCGTGCACTCGACGAGTTGGACCCCCAGACAGCATATATTTGATTGTTTTGGCTGTAATTGGACTAGGAACATTACCCTAAGATGTTTTTGGACTTATAAACTTGTTTTTGATGTGGTAATGTTCATGCTAATCCAATTTAAAAGATAATAGTCAATAGATTAATGTTTTGTATTAGTTTAAAAGTTATGCTAATTTCATGAAAAATTTTGATGTGGATTATCTTTGTTCATATGAGTTGCTTACATTAATAGATAAGTTAATTGATTATGTGTTTTCAATCCATTTTAATCTAAGAGATGATTCTAAAATGTGTTTGTGTAACTTATCCTCAAGTTACATGAATGGTCACATTTAAGTTTCATAAAACTCATAAAAGTTGGCAATGGTTAAAAAAAAATGAAGAGTATTGTCCTCAAGTTATGGAGGTTCAAGAGTCACTTCATTATGTAATAAAATGTGTAACCTTAATTAATTCCATAAGTTACAAAATAAAGAAAAGTTACATTCGTTTATTAGTAAATTCTTCCATAACTTGTCCTCAAGTTATGGAACTTGAAGAGTTTTTTTAATTAAAACTACTTTAAACACATAAGTTATGGAATTAATTAGTTTTGAATAGTTTCAAAACTTGCCCTCAAGTTTTGGAATTTGAAAAGTTTTCACTTATGAATACTTTAATTCCATGTTAGCCCTTAGAATTTTAAAAGTTAAAATTCAACCCTTATACTTTATAATATTATAAGTTAATAATATTTATATATATGTATAAGAGTAAAGTCAGTCTTACCGTTAGTAGACCTCATTCAAGAAGCCGGTCTATAAGGGGGTATAAGGTTACTGCCTATAAAATGGCACTTTAATGGGTGTTCACTCTCACCCACCACTTCCTTGACCGATGGAGGGTCCTTAGCCGAACGGGTAGGATAAGGACTAGAATTCCCCCTTCATTAAAAGTATTAATGATAAATACTAAGTAACTAAACTCTTATTAATACCCAATCTTAGTTACTTAGGAAAATGTGAATTTGGTGCTAACCCATGAAATTACACTTTTCACTTTCCTTAAGTCGTTAGTGGAGCGTGTGTGGTTAACCGGCACACTAACCTGGACTTAACAAGGTAGGAAAAGGGTAACTTAATCTTTATCATAGTATCGGTGGAGCGTGTGTGGTTAACCGGCACATCGATTAAGGGGTAAATATTAAGGGTACCAAGTATATTTGCATAGTTACTTCACACCTTGTTTTGTGATCCTCGGCATCCCAGTCACAAAACCTGAAGGGCACACTCGAGATTGAAACATGCCATTGAGCAGTTCAATGAATCTCAAAAGAATCTAGGTGTTTCAAAACCAATTAAAACCTAATAATACATTTCGTTTATCTTGGTGGAAATCGGTGAATCGTCATTCCCTCTTCCGAGTTATAAAAATAGTTTGTAGCCTTAATATCTCATATTGGATGTTATATTAACGATGTTTAATCAACTATCTTGAATATCTCCCAAAAGATGCGTTGTTTAGCATCTATGATCCTCCCAAATCTCTTGGAACTTCACTTCCTCCACCTCCTCCAATTATTCTCCCTAACCCACAAGTTCAAGGTCACTCAAGCTATATTGGCAAGGCAAGGTTTAGGTGTGATCACATCTTGGAGATGAAGTCGCATATTGACAAGCCGGGAGAGTTGGGTGTCAAAGTCTTGAGAAAGTTGGTTGTTTAATCACTTTATAAGTCACATAGTGAGTTCCTTTGGGACTCCTATGAAACAGACTATGACAAGACCCTTAATGATCTTATCTATTTGCTAAGATCAACTTCCTAAAACTTTATGGACATTGACAATGAAGACACTGGAAATCCAGAAAGAGCATTCTCTTCCCAATGGAAAGGGATCGGCCATAGTCAACTCGGTTGACCAAATGGTAAAAAGAAAAGCTAAGTCTGTGATAGTACCAGTACCATTACCAAAGGGTCCATATGTTTATATTGCCAAAGGAAGGGGCATTGGTTGCGAAGCTGCCAATTTACCTAAGGGTGTTAAAGTCAATAAGTTTGACTCTACTTCAAGTAAAGTCCACTATCTGACTCTGCTAAGTTTCTGCTCTGAGATTCTTGATTCATGATATGACTGGGTCACATGGTGATTTTTTAAGAATCAAAGAAAAGTGAAGAAACTTAAAGAAAGAATATGCTGAATCTGATCGCGTAGATGGATTTCTATTGCATAGTTTGAAGATCAGATTCTTGAGCTACTTCTTAGGAGTTATGATATGTTGCTTAGGAATAGATAACAACAAAGTTTTCATGCTCTTTTGCATTGTAAGGATAGTTTTCCACAAAGTTTTTAAAATAAAAGGAAAAATGATGATTTTATTTATTTTAAAATATCCTTACAATGGCATTTGAGGAAAAAAAATTGTTGCTTATATAGCAAGAGTGGAAATATGAAATTGATTCTTTCATTTGTGGTAATGTCTAAATTTACCAAATAAGGAAAGATCCTCATCACCCAAGTTTCAATTGGACCGAAACTTGGAATCATGCAAGTTGTATAGCATGATGAATGAGAATTTTTCATCTTTGGAAAATTAAGACTAGTTCCTTGTTCACATGTATATGTGAGTCAAGTAAAGGACTAATGGATCGAGTACACATTATTGTGCACTGGTCAAGTCCACCACAAAAGATCGATAAGATTCTTTTTCATAATTTACTAAAGCTCAGTAAATATGGTTATACTTACAAGCTTAAGTGTAATTCTGAGACATTGGAAAAGGTTCCAATGTATTGCAGATCGAATAAGAAGAATCAAATTAGGCAGAAGGATAAAAGTTTCTCAAATCTAAAAAGATGGGATAGTACTTTAGTATCATGTCATATGATCATCTTAATGATTAAGAGACTTTATCGCAATTCATCCTCTAAGTGCATTCTGATAGTTAAGAAGAGGAGCTATGAATTGTTGAAGTGGTCAAATTAAGAAGATGAGTCATACTTCGTTCCACAACAAGTCTTAGAGTCATACTCCAAGACTGTAAGTTGAGTGAATAATCTTAAAGAAAGGTTTAAAACACTAGTCAAATGTAAGAGTAAAAGTTTTCTGCTCTTGTACATTTGAAATTGGTAAGTTGTAATGTTTTGGACAAAACAAAGACCAACTAAGGCTAATTGTGTGAAATGTTTGTCTTGATTAGAATCCGCACTATCTCTTGGATGTTTGACAAGGGATTCTTATATGTCAAGAGGAAAGTGGGAGTTTTAAAGGTCTTGAAAGTCTCAAAAATTAATCAAGAGTAAAACCTGAGGTTCTTCACTAGCACACGACTTGAGGTTTATAACCTATTGTGTTGACATATTCTGTGCCCATTCCAGTTAAAGTTGGCTTTGCATATGAGCTCTTAGAGTTCTCAATTGGTTGCACAACAACTTGGAAGCAATGGCAAGCCCTTGAGCTTCCAGATGGCAAAAAATTAAGATTGAGTTCAGTCCATATGAGTTTGGATTTGTCATTATCCTTGTCTTGTGACTATGGTTTTGACAATTCACATGGATAAGAACACCTACACCATTAAATCTAAGTGTCATAAGGTTTCTCTCCGATTCATGAAAATGATGACGAGAAAACACTTTCACTAAGTAGATTTTAACTAGATAGCAATTGTGATATTTGCTTTCTCAAATTCGTTAGTGGAGCTTGTGTGGTTAATCGGCACACTAACATGGACTTGTGAGAAGTGCAAAAGGTCTAAAAAATTGAGACTATGATTACAACATCCCTTTTCATAGATCTTAAATTCTTTAGACACACTTATGAGCTATCTAAGATAAGGTGTATGATATTGATAAAGTTTTATCAAAGCAATCTAGTATCAGAAATCTGAACTTTGGTAAGAAAGTCAAGTCCAGCTGATTTCTGAGTACATGTCAAAGCTAATGGGAGCATAAGTGTTATGCTAATAATAATCATGTTAGTGGGAGCATGATAATTATGATATGTGTTGCAAGTTAGCAATGTTAATTATAAAAAACAAAAGTTTCAATTCGTGAGGCTGTAGGGATTGAAAAAGTTGTTTTGCTATAATTAAGGGAGAGGAAATTATACTTCATTACAATTCTAAAAGCTTAGCTTAGATTGAGATTTTAATCAAATTTAGTCAAGAATATATATGAATTTCATGTTGGAATGGCTCAACATAAGGAAATTCTATATATGGGTTCATTATTTGCGTTCTAAAATTTGATTATGATTACGGTGATAAATAAAAGGTTTCTTAATATATTATAAGTTCTAGTATGTTAATAAGGTTATTTAATTAGTATTGATCAAGAATTAATTTGGAACTAATTAGTTGGGTTGATCCATCAGATACTTCAAACTCTTGTGGTCCGTGTATATGGTACACCGAACCCCATACAAATAATGGCGCCATATCTTGAGTGTGAACACTATTTCCCCTAACTCCAAATCATGGGTGGGATACCTCGTCTCATGAGGCTTCAGTTGCCTCAATGCGTATGCTATCACGTGCCCTCTCTGCATAAGCACCACACCCAACCCCGATATAGACGTGTCACAGTACACCACAAAATCCTCCATTCCCTCCGGAAGGTCTAACACCAGGGCTTCGCATAATCTCTGGTGAAGCGTCTCAAACGAGGTCTGCTGCTCTGGACGTAAGTAAAATCCATGCCCTTCCGGGTCAATCTGGTGAGGGGAACGGCACTCTTGGAGAAGTCTCTAATAAATCTCTGATAGTAGCCAGCCAACCCCAGAAAACTCCTAATCTTGGTGGGGGATCTCGGCACCTCCCAACTCATAACAGCCTCAATCATGGCCGGATCGACCAATATTCCATTCTGATTAATGAGATATCCCAAGAACTGAAACTCTCATAACCAGAAATCACACTTGGAGAATTTCGCATAAAGCCTCTCCGATCTCAATACTCCAAGAATCTCCTTCAGATGCTCCTCATGTTGCTCTCTGGATCTCGAATACACTAGAATATCGTCGATGAATACAATCACCGATCGATCCAACATCGGCCTGCGTACTCGGTTCATGAGATCCATGAACACTGCTGGTGCATTGGTGAGCCCAAAAGGTGTCACCACGAACTCGTAATGTCCATAACGAGTCCTAAACGCTGTCTTCTGAATATCCTCATCCCGCACCCTCATCTGGTGATATTCAGACCTCAAGTCTATCTTGGAGAACAAGGAAGCTCCCTGCAACTGATCGAACGGATCGTCGATCCTTGGTAGTGGATAATGGTTCTTGACCATCAACTTGTTCATCTCCCGGTAATCAATGCACATCCGGTGTGAACCATCCTTTTTCTTGACAAAAAGGATCGGCGCTCCCCCACGGCGAGCTACTCGGTCGGATGAATCCCTTCCCCAACAGCTCCTGAAGTTGCGAGGATAACTCCTGCATCTTCGGTGGCACAAGGCAATAGGGAGCCTTGGCAATAGGCGGCGCCCCCAGAACCAAATCGATGAGAAACTCCACCTGCCTCTCGGGAGGCACACCCGGCAACTCCTCGGGGAAAACATCCGGAAACTCTCGCACTATCGGAACCTCATTGACAAAACTCGGCCTCTCTGCGGCAACTCGTGTATCCATCACATAGGCTACAAACCCTCTACAGCCCTGCTGTAGACTCTCTCTCTCTCTCTCTCTCGCTCTGGCAACCGAGCAAAATGCTGACCCAGATCGGGTATCCTCGCCATACACCGTAAGTACTCCCCCGCTAGGGTCTCGTATGGTCACCAACTAATGCTCGTAGTCGATAACAGCTCCGAATTGGCTCAACCAGTCCATGCCCACGATGACACAGACATTCCCCATCGCAATCGGTACCAAATCTATCAGGAACTCAACACCGAAAATCTCGAGTACACATCCTCGAATCACATCAGTAGCAAAAACCGCTCCCTCGTCACCTATAGAAACTCGCAGAGGTCGACTCAACACCTCTCTTTGAATACTGACGTGCTGACTAAACGCTAATGACACGAAATATCGACTCACACCTGAGGTAAATAACACCAAAGCAGGTACAGAATTCACAAGGAAAGTACCTATGTATACCACAACATAAGCACAATATCTCAGACTCAGTATAAGCATAAGAATATATACCCGCCACAACATCAGGTGTTGTGCGGACCTCCTCCGTTGTCATCTGGAAGGCTCTCCCTCGTGTATTCGGTGCCTCAGCCTTCGCTAGCCAACCCTCGGTAGCTCGTGCAGCAGCAGGGGCAGATCCCTATAATAGTTGCGGGCACAAGGCCCTACGGTGGCCAGTCTGGTTGAAATGAAAGAAAACCATGAATCCCTTGGGGCAATCCTTGGCTATATTCCCCTCCTTGCCACATTTGTAGCAAGCACCTTCTCGACAAACTCCATCATGTCCCCTACCGCACTTCCCACAAGTGCGGCCCTTCTGGCCTCCAAATCTCGTATCGGCGGGCTTTGTCTGCTGAGACTGTACCGGCCGCCTCTGAGACTCGGCCTCCTCCCTGGCCTGAGTCTCTAGCTCAATCTCCCTCTTCCGAGCATTTTCCTAGAGCTCGGAAAATGTTCGGTTCGTCGAGTTCGCCACAAACACCCGAATGTCTCTCCTGAGTATGCTCAAATATCGACTCATGCGTTCCTGCTCAGTAGACACGTGCTCAGGGCAAAACAACGCCCTCTCATGAAACATCAGTGTGATCACCGTCACAGACTCTGTCCCCTACTTGAAGGACAAGAACTCTTAGGCCAAACGTTCCCTCACCATCGGGGGAACATACTCGTCTCTGAACATAGTGGTGAACCTCTCCCAGGTCACCATGGTAAGCTCTGCAGGAGTAAAATCTGTTGTCACAAACTTCCACCAGCCCTTCACTCCCAAGCGAAGCTGGTTCAACGCGAACCGTACCCTCAGATGCTCATGAAATGAACATGTGTAGAAGCATCCCTCAATGTCAGAGATCTATCTCATCACGGCTATTGGATTCCGAGTACCGTCACCTCTGGTGCTTTGTGTTTTTGAACTCTCGGTACAGCAACGAGTCACTCCCCTGTGGCCTCGCGGCAGCGACAATTGCAGTGGCTGCAGTAGCAGCTGCCTCAGTCAGAGCAGCATATCGCTCATCGAATTTCTCAATTAGCATGGTCTTGATAGACCCAAACATCTCCGGTATCTCAGCTCGAATGGCTGCGGCCACTCCCTCATGAATCATCCTACGGATCTCCTCATCACTATTACCACTGGTACCACAGCCTCCTGGGTTGTAACGCGTTCCCACCATGATGCCTCTGAAATATGACAATAAATAATCATAGACTCGACCGAGATTACTCACACTCGATCAACCGTTCCTACTTGTTCCTTAGCACCCTAAGGATTCTTACTTGGGATGTTTACTGATCTGGTGTTTTCAGTAGTATGGGCCCTATACTACCTCCCACACCGCATCGGTATTCACCCTAAGCCCTCCTCCTAGGATTCCAGATTACAAGTACTCTATATCTCGCTAAACACAGGCTACTCTCCAGTAGACCTCTCATAAGCTCCTCGCTGCTACCTACTCACTCTCGAAGTAACTCATAGTAGTAGTAACTCCTAGGCTAAGGCATCACAAATCAGGCCACTATAGTCCTAGATATGAATACCTAGCCTACTCTCTAGCATGCATAACATATCACATAATATCTCATAACATATAACGTAAGGGTATTTTGGGAAATCACCGTTCGGGCGCTGGCTGATTGTACACACTGGTTCTTTCCGCCTTCTTAAAAATCTTTTACTTATCTTAGAAAATCATTTTTTTTATTTTTTGAAAACTTTCCTCAAATCCTCAGTTTGAGTTCAGATATGCCCGAAGGTGTATCCGAATCCCTCAGACCAAGGCTCTGATACCAACTTGTAACGTCGTGGAAATTCAAAACAATTTTTCATTTTTAATTCATAAAAACATATATCATATTGTTCTGCACCAATTATTCATTTAACAAAGTTTTCAAAATCATCACATAAAATCCAGGAATCACAGTAGCTCTTCCTAAAACATAATGTGTGTGTGTGTACAATCATGTTGGTGCCTTCCCGCGGTACTCTGAAGTACCTGAAACACATATCACATAAACAGTAAGCACGCATGCTTAGTAAGTTCCCCAAAATACCACGTACGTATAACTAGCCACTCGAGGCTATAGCTCTACGAGACCTTCCGGTCAATGTGTCTCAGGGGCCTTCCGGTCCGACAATCTGAGTAGACCTTTTGGTCCTACTCTGTCGACCTTCCAGTCCATACCACATTGACCTTCCGGTCCATACACTACTGACCTTCCGATCCATACACTGTTGACCTTCCGGACCACAAACTATTGACCTTCCGGTCCATACCTTGTTAACCTTTCGATCTATATAATACTGACCTTCCGGTCCGTACCATGCTACTCATAACATACATAACATATACATATCGCATAGAAACATATATCACATACTCGTCATAGCACATAAGACCTTCCAGTCACACATAATTACAGCTCTATCTAAGGTATTGTGAGAAGACTCGGCTCGTATGATGTCTAGTAACTCACGTGCTCGATATCCCCGAACTCGAAACAATGACCTAGCCCCCGCCTAATCACATAAATTATTTATCTCAAATCAATACGGCTCTCAAGGCTAGACTAATCCCTTCCTATGTTCTCTCAGAAGGCTAAAAGACCATTTTACCCCTCTAATGGTCCAAAAGTCCACGTGTTGACCAAACCTTAAAAGTCAACGAATGTCAACTGTAGGGAGGTACGTTGCGCGTACTAGCTCTGTACGTGGGGCATACTCCATGGTCATCCAGAATCAGGGAACTCGACCCCCTACGCATCGCATACTAGTATTACGCCCAACGTAAGTCCCAGTTTCATACTTTCATGATTTTTGGTCTGAATAGATTAAGACATAAGCTCATATCTCAGATATAGGAACTCTACTTTCTCTTAAGCCATAAAGTTGAAACCTTTAAGCCTTTGCATGGTTGTAAAGGTCACCAATCACTTCAAACACATATCCTCTTTCCCCATTAAGCCCTAATCTCATGCATGACTTAATCTTAATGTCCAAGATTGGATTTTTATGGATTTATAACACAAAATACACTGAAATGGGGAAGATCAAGGTCCATGGAGTTCCTTTGCTCAAAAAGTCTCCACCTTTGGGACTTAAACCCTAAAAATGCTCCTATATGATGTTCATAACAAAAGAGTGGTAAAGTTTGAAGCTTTTTACCTTTGTGAGAAGCTCCCCACTCAGTTTAGCTCAGATCTAGAAGCTTGGACTCTAATATTTCCTCTTCAAGGTCTTCTCTTCTTCTTCATAAGCACACAATGACACTTTCAAGCTCAAATACACACACACAAGCTTAGAACGAAGATTGGGCTCACTTAGGGTTTTGCTCTCTGGAAATGGTGGATGAAAAGGAGGCCATAATTTTCCTTTTATAGTGCTCATTCCTCATTTAGGGTTTCATGTCTGAGCCCCGTAAGCCCAGCGTGCACTATGGTACGCCCAGTATACTGGGTAGTATCCGCATCAAGATCACGCTCATGAGTACGCGTAGCGTACTCTTCAGTACGCCTAACGTACCCATTTGCTACAATTTCCTTCCATGGGCTAGTTTTGACAACTTGGAAAAGAAGAGGGATTAAATAGTTATACCTGATTTTTGGATGTTACACAAGATCTTGCAATTGGTAAACATGAGTTGAGTGTCAAAAGGCTCTCCACAGACGCGAAATAGAATTCTTTATTGAACGATTCAGAGAGAAGTCGAATGCTAAATAGGAACAGTAACCTCTAATTGAATCACAAACATGAGAAATTGAGTTAAAAAACGCAAAGAAAATTCCTATTAATCGAAAGTAACCATAACAATCAAAAGTAAGATAAAACTTATGTTTGTGTCAGAATCAATCCGAATGTCGAAAAGAAGATGACTCAACCATTCTTAGACTATTCAAAATCCTTAAAATGATTTTCATCTAAAGGTTTTGTGAAAATGCCAACAAGTTGATATGTGGTTTGACAAAATTGACTTCAATGTTGCCATTTTCAACGTGGTCTTTGATAAAATGATATCGAAGAGCAATTTCGTGTGTTGGACCGGATTATGACAAATTTGAATTGCACTTTGTGAATTGCAATACAAAGGTATTTTCTTCATGTTCATTGCAAAATCATGTAATTGACTTTGAATCCATATTACTTGTCATGTGCACGCAGCAACAGCCAAATATTCTGCCTCGGTAGTCGAAATCGAAACACAAGTTTGCTTTTTTGATTGCTAGCTCACAAGTTTCCCGTCCAATAATTGGCACCCTTCTGTTATGCTCTTTCGATACAACTGACATCCAACCAGGTCTGCATCATAGAATGCTTGGATAAAGAATCATGTCTTCGAAGGATACCATAATGTGACATCCCCAAAATCACACCCAAAAAAGACCGGTTTCATTTATGCTTTTTAAAATAATTTCAGAGTAACTCCATTGATTTAAAAGAGTTGCGGAATTTGTCCCCAAAACAAAACATGATAAAATAAAGTTTATCAAAGCATTTCTTAAAGAAATGTATTTTCATTATATATCAAAATTCGGGATGTCATGTTCCGATACAAACACAAAAGAATAAACAATAAAACATAGACCTTACACAGTTTTATACAACTACTGGTTTATAAACAAAAACATCTTCACAAGTTCTCCAACTTATGCCCTCGCGCCACTACCTATAATACAAAGAAACTGAGTGGGTCAGGCTGCC
Source organism: Lactuca sativa (assembly GCF_002870075.4). Classification (NCBI taxonomy): domain Eukaryota; kingdom Viridiplantae; phylum Streptophyta; class Magnoliopsida; order Asterales; family Asteraceae; genus Lactuca; species Lactuca sativa. The sequence goes on along the minus strand of NC_056627.2, from coordinate 329,952,596 downwards.
TGGTGAGCATATAGGGTTTTCAACCCACAATAAATAATTATATTTAATTTCACCAACCATCAATAAACCGATTAACCATTCCCGTTATCCTCACTTTACGTCCCTATGACAACAACTATTACAAGGGACCTAATCTAGGATTTTCATCGGGACGGACACTACTTCAAATGAGTTTCCTCAGTAATGAATGTCCTAAGGCAACCATGAGGGGGATAGAATACAGCAAATGAACACCCAAGTTCGCCAAAACCTACAGGTTATGAGCCTGCCTGCATTCCACGGGACAGTCTAGAAAGAGTCTGTGGTCGTCATCCATATTCTGCTAAATGACTAGATCACAATCACATCGAGGCCTCTCATTATTTTTATTTCATCACACGTCACTATATACCCATGTTCTACCCAACATATATGTAGACAAAATATAAATATATATACAACATAAAACATATATAAAACATTCAACCGATACTTATTTCAAATAGCACATAACATATAAACACATAGCACGTATTTTATGGAAATACTTTGTATTTATGTGTTAGAAGAAAGTAACTATACACTCACATGATCAGAAGATGATCGGACAGCATTACGGCTCTAAGAGTAGTATTTCTTCGGTGAAACCGGGAGCTCTTCATAAAACCGGGCTTTACGCGGACAGAGTTTCGGCTCGGAAACTTTACTTCTCTGGATCTTCGGGGCTTCGGGAGTTGCTTGGGGTCTCGGGATTGATATCGGGGCTTCGGGGGTATAAAGTGCCAAGAAATATAAAGAAAGGGGGTGAAAGAGAAGAATTTGAGCAACCAAGTTCGGCTGCCCTCGAGATCTATTTATAGGGTGCTGAGCACCGGATTACGTTGGGCGTAATCAAAGTTTATACGGGGCTTAACGCCTCGTCGACATGTACGTTGGGCGTACTCCTGGTACGCGGGGCGTACCGAGTGGATTAGATCGGCTGAGTCACGGATTCGGGTATTATCCGAATAAATAATTTTATTTATATATTTTAATTATTTAAAAACTTCATAAAATCATATCTTCCTCATACGAACTCCGTTTTCGACGTTCTTTATATCCACGCATACGTGAGACTAAGCTCTACAACTTTCGTTTAGACCCCGTCGGCTAATTTTAAATTTATTTTTATTATATTATTTTTAGTAGGTCGGGATAGGAAAACTCTGTTAGAAATTTATAACTTCTTCATCTGACGTCCGTTTTTGTTTGTCTTTTCACTGTTGGAATACTATCGATGAGATCTTCGATTCTCGTTTAGATTGTTTCGGCCAAATATCACTCGATCTCTATTTCGAGATTTGGGTTGAACACTGCTAAGTTGAAACTTCGAAAAATCATAACTTCCTCATACGAAGTCAGATTTAGACGTTCTTCTTATGCACGTTCTCGGTATAACTTATTCTACGGCTTCCGTTTAGATCACTAAGGCTAAATATCGCTCTATCGTAAATTCACTATTTACGTCATGCAGTGTCGCGCCGGTTCTGTCGCGAAACTTCGACAGGTCATAACTTATTCGTTATAACTCGGATTTCGGCATTCTTTATATATTCGGAAACCTTGCCACGAACACTACCACATCCTTCTGATCACTAATTCATTTAAGTCACACAATTAAGCACAAAACACATAATACTCAAATAATACATCTTTATTATTTCTAGACGAGTTACAAAGGTTAACCTAGACTATTACATAATGATTAATGCCTAGCCTTGAAACACGGGCATTACACATAATCCCAACGAAATTGTTCCTTTGAGGTATCGAAAGATATTCTTAACTCCATTGAGATGGGGTTCTTTTGGGTTTGATTGGTACATGGCACAATTACATATAGAAAACATAATATCAGGTCGACTTGCTATTAAATACAAAAGTGAACCGATCATGCTTCTATACGCCATTAGATCCACAACGGGCTTATCCAATAAAGGACTTAAGTGTGTGCCAACTGCCATATGTACTTTAACTTTCGTGTTATTCGTCATGCCAAACATTTCAAGCAGATTTCGAGTATACTTCTCTTGATTGACAAAAATTCCGTCCCTGCTTTGACGAATATGTAAACCCAAAAAGTTGTTGATGTTCCCCATCATACTCATTTCGAATTGACTTTTCATGAATTCCTTAACTTCCTTAGACAATGAGGGATCAGTCCAACCAAAAATAATGTCATCGACATAAATTTGAACAAACATCAGATGATCCTCTACTTTCTTTTAAAATAAAGTAGGATCAACTTATCATTTTTTAAATTTAGTGATTTTCAAAAAATTTGCAGGAGTTTCATACCAGACACGAGGTGCTTGTTTCAACCCATAGACTGCCTAGTCTAAAATATAACAGCGATTACTTATCGTTAATGAAACCTGGTGGTTGTTCGACATACACCGTTTCATCTAGAACACCATTGAGAAATGCACATTTGACATCCATCTGATAGACGTTGAAATCCTTATGAGTTGCATAGGCTAGAAAAATTCGTACCACCTCGACTCTTGCAACAGGAGCAAAGGTTTCCTCATAATCGATACCTTCTTGTTGAGAATAACCTTTTACGACTAGTCTCATTTTGTTTTGAATAATATTGCCTTCTTTATCAGTTTTGTTAAAATCCATTTTAGACCCATCAACGAAACACCTTTAGGTTTTAGAATTAATCTCCAAACCTTGTTTTGTTCAAATTCAGTAAGTTCAGGTTGCATTGCTCCAGCCCAATTTGAGTGTTCTAACGCAACCTTTACTGTTTTTTGTTCTAGTTTCGAAATGAAAACATTAAACATACAGAATTCTTGATGAATATTCAAAACTTCATTTTTAGCGTGAATATGTGCTCAAGTCAAGACACCAAAATTTGGATCACCAAGAATCTCTTTCAGATGATCTCTTGTCCACTTATCCATCGGTGGATATGCAGGATTAAAGTCTAAAGGTGCATCTTCGAAAATGTCATCCGCTTCTGAGCCTTCTCCTGCAATTGAGATATTATCAGTTACATCATGACAATCATTATTTTATTCATTACCATTATGATGATTCGATTCACTTGTCTACCCCTCGACTAATGGATTTGAGATGCGATTCTCCCCCTCAACATCAGCATGGTTAGGCATACGCTCCCCCTCGATATAAGATATAGTTGGCATATGCTCTCCCTCAATAGTCGAATCATTTCTTTCATTTTTAGACGTCGAACTCAAGTTCTCTCCCTCCACATATTCATAAGTCAAAATAGGCATTCTTTCGACATTTACTTTTGATGTTAATGAAGAATGTGCATAAGTTTCTTCATTTGTGACTGTTGAATCATCAGAGTGTTTCGATGCCTTAGGGACTTGATTATCATCAACATGTATTTCTACATCAATGTCCTTATCAGGAATCCCAAAAATCAAATCAAGATCAATATCATAAGAATTCATTATTTTATTCTGCTATAATTGGTTTTTGAACAAAAGGCTGCTTAATTCGTCTAACACGTAACAACCCAAAACAAGATAAAAATTTCCATTTTTAAAACAAGTACTGCAAGTATAAAAATTGTTCCAAAACCATCACAATGTGTAAATATCACATCATCATAGTACAATATCAAAATGCGGAAATAACGGGAGAGAATGTTGTGTCATCACGTCGAGCCCTTCCCCTTAGTACCGGAAGTACCTAAAACCATAAACACAGTTTGTAAACAAACGCTTAGTAAGTTTTCCCCAAAGTACCACATACCAACATACAAATTAATTTTATGGGCCTAATTATAATCTTACATATAATTCTTGCCGACGGCTAAATCCCGGTCTTCCATAAAATTTCCACGGGCCAGATCCTGGTCTTTCATGCAACTGCCAGGGGCCAGATCCTGGTCATTCGTGCAACTGCCAAGGGCCATATCTTGGTCTTTCATACAGGTTCCAGGGGCCAAACCTTGGTCTTTCATACACATATCACACAAGTAATCTGTATCCTATAATAAAAAAATGGGTCGGCCTTGGTGCCTTCAACCCATTGATACAGTGATAAAACTCACCTCAGTTTGCTGGAACACAATACGCTCGACTGTTGAACAAAGAAGTCCCACACTATCATAAATAAATAGCCCTAATCAGCATTAGGTCATAATCCAAAATCATAGGCCTAAAACCTAAGTCCAAACACCTAAGATAAGGGCCCAATTTCCTTTCCCATAATGGGCCTAACCATTCTTGTCCCAAACGAAACAACATGCTCCAAGGCCCATAAAGGCCCAACTACACCAACTTAAGGCCCATTAGCAGAAGTCAAATGCCCACTTACTCTAAACAGGTCAAGGTCCAATGACCCAAAAGCCTAACAAAAAGCCCAAAAGCCCACTAGGAGCATACGCACGATGTAATCTCAATAGGCTCGACGTACTTGATCGCCATGCAGTATATGTTCTGTACGCCTTCGTATGCTCAGCGTACAGAGCTGCTCAGCACCTTTATCCATTTGGTGCTTAATCCATGCATTCAGTTAATCTAACTTCCAGATCTCGGTCATTAAGGGGGTCCTAGGGCTTAAAGCTGGAAACTTTATGTCTTAACATGTCTTATGGGAGTCCAACATCCATTTTTTTTCATCAAAACTCACATGAAGGACCTAGCTTCATGAACGGCGTCAAAGCAACCACCAAGATAATATTTTCATGCTTCTAATGTAACAACGTAATTTTCAAAACAAAATTTTCATTTTGACACAACCATTTTCACATAAAATATTTTCAAAAATATCCAACAATAGTTATCAAAACATATCGTATCCCAAGATCACAAAAATCAAATCCTCTCTCTAGTGTGTACGAGTCACGTCGGCGCCTTCCCACGGTCCTCGCTACTACCTGAAACACATAACACAACAACTGTAAGCATAAATGCTTAGTGAGTTCCCCAAAATACCCTTACACACATACGCCTTTCCAGGCCATACTCAACACGACCTTTCGGTCCATGTGTCTCAGGGGACTTCCGTACCAGTCCCAGTAGACCTTCCGGTCCTACTCGTATCGACCTTCCGGTCCATGACTCCTTGACCTTCCGGTCCACGTCATAATGCCTTCCGGCCCATATCATACATAGCATACATATCACATACATAAAGCATACAGAACATGCAACGCATAGCATACAAAACATGCATCTCATAGAATACAAGACCTTCCAGTCACACATAGGTACCTTTCCAGGTACAGTATAGTGAGAAGACTCACCTCGTATGATGTCTAGAATCTCACGTGCTCAATATCTCTGAATCTCAAAACAACGACCTAGCCCCGCCTAATCACAACAAATAATCATTCTAATTATTATCGGCTTCCAAGGCTATGCTACACCCTTTTCCACTATCCCACAGAAGGGTAAAAGACCATTTCACCCCTCCCTGACTCGAAAGTCCACATGTTTGACCAAAACCCCAAAAGTCAACAAAAGTCAACAGCAAGCAGTACGCATGGCGTACCAGCTCCTTGTACGCGGGGCGTACCCTTGCATTCCAGAAACGGGGGGTGCAACCCACTACGCGGCGCGTACTGGGATTACGCCCAGCGTACATCCCAGTTTCTCGCTTCCTCATTCTAATGTCTTAAACGATTAAGACGTAACCCCATATTCCAGATCTGGCCATTTTAAAACTTCTTAATCCATAAAGTCGAAACCTTTAAGCCTTTGCATGGCTATAAAGGTTCCCCACACCTTCAAACACCTTTCCCTTCTCCTCCAAGAGTCTAGATCTCATGCATGGCTCAACATCCACGTCCAAGATTGCATTTTTATGAACATACAACTCATATAGTTTTGGAATATTATAGATCTAGGCCAATTGCAACTACTTGCTCATAAAGTCTCCATCTTCAGACCAAAAACCCTAGAAATTGGTCCAAGAAGCACACCATATAAACTATAAGGCAAGATCTGAACTTTTTACCTCAGGAAGAAGCTACAACCTTTGTAGTCCTCAGATCTACACTTGTCCACCAACTTCTAGCCTCCACAATGGTCTCTTCTTCTATTTCACCACCTTGAAATGGCACTTTGAAGCTTAGAACACTCACACCCAAGCTAAAAATGAAGGAAATGCTCTCTTAGGGTTTCTTTCTGAAAGATGGTGGCTGAGGGACAAGACCATCTCATTCCTTTTATAGCCCTCAATTCATATTAGGGTTTTGAGTCTGGGCCGGTTACGCCCGGCGTAACCTTAGGTACGCCCAGCGTACCCGGATGGAACCGCGTACAAAATAAGCGCGCGAGTACGCGCAGGGTACTCCTTGTACGCCCAGTGTACTCACAAGCTTAACACTCAACACAAAGGACCCAATATGACAACTTGGAAAAGATGAAGGTTTAAATGGTTGAACCTGAATTTCGGGCTGTTACAATTCTCCCCCACTAGAACCAGACTTCGTCCCCAAAGTCTTATACCGAAAACAACTCTGGATGCTGCTCCCGCATCTTCGACTCAGACTCCCACGTCAGCTTGGACCCCTTCCGATGTTGCCATTGAACATGCACCAATGGCACCTCCTTGTTCCTCAGAACCTTGATCTTCCGATCCCGAATCGCGATTGGTCTCTCGGCATAATTCAGGCCCGCATCCACCTGAATATCCTCCAGAGGCACTACCGCCGACTCGTCGGCTATACACTTCCTCAACTAAGACACATGGAAGGTGTCATGAATCTGGCTCAACTCCGCAGGTAGCTCCAGATGATATGCTACTCTGCCTACTCTCGCAATCACTCTAAACGGCCCAATAAACCGGGGCCCCAGCTTGCCCCTCTTCCTGAATCGGATCACTCCTTTCCAAGGAGATACCTTTAGGAGCACGAAATCACCAACCTGGAACTCGAGCTCAAATCGTCGCCTATCTGCATAACTCTTCTGGCGACTCTGAGCGGTCAACAACCTCTGCCAGACCTGCTGTATCTGCTCTGTCGTTTGAAGCACAATCTCCGTACTACCCATCATGCATTGCCCTACTTCTCCCCAGCATATGGGGGTCCGAAACCTCCTCTCATACAACGGCTCAAAAGGTGGCATACCAATGCTCGAGTGATGGCTGTTGTTGTAGGAAAACTCAGCCAAGGGCAAATACGTGTCCCAACTTCCGCCGAAGTCCAAAACACACGCCCGAAGCATGTCCTCGAGCATCTGAATCATCCGCTCACTCTGTCCGTCCGTCTGTGGGTGGTATGTGGTACTGAAATGCAGCCTCGTACCCAACTCCTCATGAAATTTCTTCCAAAATCTGGAAGTAAATCGCACATATCAGCAGAAGAGCTCTCACTGATAGCAAGAAAGTGAGCGTTCTTCATCAACCTATCCACAATCACCCAAATTGCATCAACACCTCTAGCAGTCCTTGGCAATTTGGTGATAAAATCCATGGTAATCTGTTCCCACTTCCACTTGGGGATCTCTAACAACTGCAGCTTACCATGCGGACGCTGGTGCTCGGCCTTAACCTTGCGACAGGTCAAGCACCTCTCTACGAACCATGCAACATCCCTTTTCATACATGGCCACCAATACTCCTTCTTTAAATCCAAGAACATCTTAGTGGCCCCGGGATGGATCGAGAACTTCGACCTATGGGCCTCCTCCATCAAGATGGTACGCACCCCGCCCACAAACAGTACCCAAATCCAGCCCTGAAAAGTCATAAGTCCTCGACTATCGGTAACAAACTCCGATACCTGCCCGATCACCCGCTCCCTTTTGCGGTTCTCCGGTCTCACTGCTTCTGCCTGGGACCCTCGTATAGTGTCCAACACCAGAGTCATCACTATCAACCTCATACAAACGTCTCGAATCAGGGCGCTCTCCGCCCTACAGCTCAAAGCATCGGCTACAACATTAGCCTTGCCCGGGTGGTACAGGATCTGACAATCAATATCCTTTACCACATCCAACCATCTCCTCTGGCGCATATTCAGGTTGGGCTGATCCATCAAGTACTTCAGACTCTTGTGGTCCGTGTATATGGTACACCGAACCCCATACAAATAGTGACGCCAGATCTTGAGGGGAAACACTACAGCCCCCAGCTCCAGATCGTGGGTGGGATATCTCGACTCATGAGGCTTCAGCTGCCTCGATGCATATGCTATCATGTGCCCCCTCTGCATAAGCACTGCCCCCAACCCAGATATCGATGCATCACAGTACACCACAAAATCCTCCATCCCTTCCGGGAGTGCGAGCACTGGGGCTTCGCACAACTTCTGGCGGAGTGTCTCAAATGAGGTCTGCTGCTCCGGACCCCATGAAAATGCAACACCCTTCCGGGTCATCTTGGTAAGTGGCACGATGATCTTGGAGAAATCCTTAATAAATCTTCGATAATAGCCGACCAATCCTTGAAAGCCCCTGATCTTGGTGGGTGATCTCGGCACCTCCCACCTCATGACTGCCTCAATCTTCGCCGGGTCGACCAATATCCCATTCTGCCTGACGAGATGTCCCAAGAACTGAACCTCTCGTAACCAGAAATCACACTTGGAGAATTTGGCATAAAGCCTCACCGACCTCAATACCCCGAGAATCTCTCTCAGATGCTCTTCGTGCTGCTCTCTAGATTTCGAATACACCAAAATATCATCAATGAATATGATCACCGACCGATCCAACATCGGCCTGCACACCCTGTTCATGAGATCCATGAACGCAGCTGGTGCATTGGTGAGCCCAAAAGGCATCACCACGAACTCATAATGCCTATAACGAGTTCTGAACGTTGTCTTCTGGATATCTTCATCCCGAACCCTCATCTGATGATAACCCGATCTCAAATATATCTTGGAAAACCAAGACGCTCCCTGCAACTGATCGAACAGATCGTCAATCCTCGGTAACGGATAACGGTTCTTGACCGTCAACTTGTTCAACTCCCGGTAATCAATACACATCCGGTGTGAACCATCCTTCTTCTTGACAAAAAGGATCGGCGCTCCCCAAGACGAGCTACTCGGTCTAATAAACACCTTTCCCAACAACTCCTGAAGCTGTGAGGATAACTCCTGCATCTCTGGCGGCGTGAGGCGATAAGGCGCCTTGGCGATAGGTGCTTCTCCCGGAACCAAATCGATACGAAACTCCACTTGCCTCTCGGGAGGCACACCCGGCAGTTCCTCAGGAAAAACATCCGGAAACTCGCACACTATCGGAACCCCATCAATCGAACTTGGCCTCCCCGCGGCCACTCGTGTGTCCATCACATAGGCTACGAATCCACTGCAGCCTTACTGCAAACTCTGTCTCGCCCTGGAAGCCGAACAAAACGCTGACCCACACCGGGTCCCCTCGCCATACACCGTAAGCACTCCCCCACTAGGGTCTTGTATCGTCACCATTTGACGCTCGCAGTCGATAACAGCTCCAAATCGGCTCAACCAATCCATGCCCACTATAACACACACGTCCCCCATCGCAATCGGGACCAGATCTATCGGGAACTCCACACCGAAGATCTCAAGGATACACCCTTGAATCACATCCGAAGCATACACTGCTCGCTCATCAGCTATGGAAACTCACAGAGGTCGACTCAACACCTCTTGACAGATACTAATGTGCTGACTAAATGCCAACGAAACAAATGACCGACTCGCACCGGTCGAACCTCGGTAACCCCAACAGCAGGCATAGATCCCTGCGCTGATCCCTGGTGTAGCTAAGGGCACTCGGCCTTCCGATGGTCGGTCTGGTTGCAATGGAAGCAAACCATAAATCCCTTGGGGCAATCCCTGGCGATATGCCCCTCCTTGCAACATTTGTAGCAAGCACCTGATCGACAGGCCCCCTCGTGACCCTTGCTAAGTGCGGCCCTTCTGGCCTCCAGTCCTCGAATCAGCGGACTTGGTCCGCTTGGCTACCGGCTGAGACTGAGTCGGTCGCCGATCCATCCTCTAAGACTCGGCCTTCTCCCTGGCCTGAGTCTCCAACTCAATCTCCCTCTTCCGGGCATTTGCCTGGAGCTCAGAAAATGTCCGGTATGTCGAGTTCGACACAAACTCCCGAATGTCCCTCCTCAGAACGCCCAAATACCGGCTCATCCGTGCCTGCTCAGTAGACACCTGCTCAGGGCAGAACATCGCCCTGTCATAAAACTTCCGGGTGACCACAGTAACCGAATCATTACTCTACTTGAGGGTCAAGAACTCCTGAACCAGCCGTTCCCTCTTCACCAGGGGAACATTCGCGTCTCTGAACATGATGGTGAACCTCACCCAGGTCACCGCTGAAATCTCTGCAAGAGTGAAGTTGGATGTCATGAACTTCCACTAATCCTTCGCTCCCAAGCAAAGCTGGTTCAAAGTGAACCGTACCCTCAGGTGCTCCAGACATGAACACGTATAGAAGCATCCCTCAATGTCAGCAATCCATCTCATCGCAACGATCGGATCCTGCATCCCATCAAACTCAGGTGGCTTCGTGTTGCTGAACTCCCGGAACAACGAGTCACCTCCCTAAGGCCTGGCAGCAGCCACAGCTGTTGTTGCTGCAGCGACTGCGGCCTTAGTCACCGCAGCGTACCGCTCATCAAAAGTCTCCAACAGTATGGTCTTGATAGACCCAAACATCTCCGGAATCTCGGCCCTGATCGCCGCAGCCACCTCATCGTGCATCATCTGACGAAGCTCCTCGTCACTCACACCGCTCGTCTCAGGTCTGTGGCGTGTCCCAACCATGATGTATCTGAAATATAATATAATAATAATATCAAAGACTCATTCGAGCATGCTCACACTCGAAATCTCGACCCTACTTGTTCCTAAGTGCCCAAAGGATTCTTACCTAGAGTGCGCACTGCTCCGGTGTCTTTGGTAGTACGGGCCCTTATACTACCGCCTATACTGCATCAGTATTCACCCTAAGTCCTCACCCTTGGGTCCCAAGTCACAAGTACTCTATATTTCACTGGCATAGGCTACTCCTCGGTAGACCTCTCATAAGCCCCTCACTGCTACCTACTCGCTCACAAGCATCATATAGCAGCACAATCCTTCCTAGGCTAAGGCATCACAAAATCAGGCCACTCTAGTCCTAATATGAATACCTAGCCAACTCTAGCATGCATAATATAACATGTCATATCACAAAACGTAAGGGCATTTTGGGGATTCACCGTTCGGGCGCTGGCTAACAGTACACACTGCTCTGCTTTGGTTGTCTCAAAACCTCTTGGAAAAAAAATTAATGCTTTTATCATTCGAAAATTTTCTCAAATCCTCGGTTTGAGTTCAGTTACGCCCGAAGGTGCATCCGAATCCCTCAAACCAATGCTCTAATACCAACTTGTAACAATGTAATTTTCAAAACAAAAACTTCATTTTGTCACAACCATTTTCACATAAAATATTTTCAAAAATATCCAACAATAGTTATCAAAACATATCGTATCCCAAGATCACAAAAATCAAATCCTCTCTCTAGTGTGTACGAGTCATGTCGGCGCCTTCCCACGGTCCTCGCTAGTACCTGAAACACATAACACAACAACTGTAAGCATAAATGCTTAGTGAGTACCCCAAAATACCCTTACACACATACGCCTTTCCAGGCCATACTCAACACGACCTTCCGATCCATGTGTCTCAGGGGACTTCCGTCCCAGTCCCAGTAGACCTTCTGGTCCTACTCGTATCGACCTTCCGATCCACGTCATAATGCCTTCCGGCCCATATCATACATAGCATACATATCACTGTTGGATAAGGTGTCTAAGTCCATAACTATTTCTGGTAAATACTTGACCCGACCCGGCATGGTCCATTTAGGTTGCATGGCACCATGCAATTGGATAAACTAAATGAGAGAAATAACACATATGGTTTATTAATATATTATAAGTTCTAATATATTAATAATATTATTTAATTAGTTTTGATCAAGAATTAATTTAGAATTAATTAAGTGATCAAAAGAATAACTAATTAAATATAGTGGGCTAAAAGGCTCCATGGATTATCAAGTTGGGTTCAACCCATAGGATGCTCCATGGACTTAACCCATGGATTGAGAAATGAAGAGTTATGTTACATTAGGGTTTTACCTAATGCAACACACTATGTAAGGACCATGTCTCTCCCCAAAATCGGCTACACTAGTGATACACAAGAGAAACAAGAGGGCTTGGCCGATTTTAAATGTGTTAAAGTATTCTCTCAAGTTTATACTTTGCATTTAGTGTTGTGTGAAGCATTTGAGGCATCACACTTGAGGTGCTAGGCTCACAAGGTTTCAAGGAACACTTACAACAACAAGGTATGTAGTTCTATCTTTTATACAAAGAAAATTATACCCCATGTATGCTAGATAGGTTCATAACCTTGGAAAACAACTTTGCATGATTATTAGACAAACATAGATCCAAGGTTATTAGGGTTGCATGTACACTTAGGAAGTGTTAGAATGCTCAAAACCCATCAGTGGTATCAGAGACTAGGCTTTCTTGTCTGATTTTTGTGCAAACTGCTTGAAAAATCGAGTTTTCTGTTTTCTGCCCGTATGAACTTGCCGAGTCCATGGGGGGACTCGACGAGTCCATGACCAAATGCAAACTACTCGTCGAGTCAGTTCATGCACTCGACGAGTAGAGGCTGCAGTTTTTAGAATTTCGGTTCTTGTTGCTAGAAATGGACTAGGAATATTACCCTAAACTGTTTTGGTGTTTTAAAACTTGTTTTAGTTGGTGTAATGTTCATGTTAATCCATTTACAACAACAAGTTATCAAAATTACAAGTTTTTAAGTGTAATTTTTGATTCATGAAAGTGTTCATATTCATGTTCTTGATCTTATGATGTTTAGATGATCATAGGAATTATTTGTAACCTATGTGGTAGTTTAATTCTTGATCTTAATGTGTTTTAATGGAGTCCATAACTTGTCCTCAAGTTATGGAAAACCAAGAGTCTCACTTGAATTAAAACCATTAAAAGAACACAAGAGTTATAAAAATTAAGAGTCTTCATTTTTTTAACTTGTAAGTTACAAGAAATGAAAAGTTTTGAAAGTTTACAAAACTAGCCCTTAAGTTTTGGAACAAGTAAAGTCATATTAAAAACTTTAGTTCCAACCCTTAGAATTTTAAAAGTTAAAATTCAATCCTTATACTTATAATATTATAAGTTAATAATAATAATAATAATAATAATAATAATAATAATAATAATAATAATAATAATAATAATAATATATGTATAAGATTAAAGTCGTCTTACCGCTAGTACGCCTCATTCACGAAGCCGGTCTATAAGGTGGGTATAAGGTTGTTGCCTATAAAATGGAAACTTAATGGGTGTCCACTCTCACCCGCCGCTTGCTTGACCGGTGGAGGGTCGTTAGCCGAACGGGTAAGACAAGGACTTATAAATTCTCATTAAAATTATGGTGAATATTATAAAGTAACTAAATGTTTTATTAAATTCCCAATCTTAGTTACTTTAGGAAAAATGTGAATAAGGTGCTAATCCATGAAATTACACTTTACACTTTGTCTAAGTCGTTAGTGGAGCGTGTGTGGTTAACCGGCACACTAACTTGGACTAACAAGGTAGGTAAAGGGTGACTTAATATTTATCATAGTATCGATGGAGCGTGTGTGGTTAACCGGCACATCGATTGAGGGGTAATTTATTAAGGGTACCAAGTAATTTGCATGGTTACTTCACATCTCGTTTTGTGATCATCGGCATCCCAGTCACAAAACTTGGAGGGCACACTCGAGATTGAAACATGCCTTTGAAAGTCATTGAATCTCAAAAGGAATCTAGGAGTTTCTAAGAACCAAATTAAATATTTTAATATTTCGACTTTGGTGGAAATTGGTGAATCGTCATTCACCTACCTTTCAAATATGTTATTACTTAGATTACGGCATACCACTTCTAAGTATAATATATTGTGATTGGGTCCTAGCCTTAATACTACATTTGGGTGTTTTATTAAGGACCATCTCTATTTCTAAACTAAACTTTTCTTCTCTTCAGATGTCTGCAAACACTGCTGCTTCTGGCTCTAATCCTAATGGCTCCTTTTCTCTTATGAACTTGTGTGGGAAAGTCACTTTTGATGGATCCAACTTTAATGAGTGGATCAGAAACATCCGAATGGTTACTCGCTACGAGGACAAAGAATATGTCCTCGATAAGGAGCTTAAGTAGATCGATGAGACAGATGCTACTCCTCAAGAGATCGCTGACTTTAGGGCACATGAAAGGGATGCCACCAAGGTGGCATGCATCCTGATGGCCACTATGACAGCCGATCTTCAAAAGTCCTATGAGGACTACTACCCTTTTGAGATGCACCAAGATTTGATGGAAAGATACCATCAAAGTGCACGACAAGAGAGGTATGAAATCATCTCCTCCATGATAACAACTCGCATGAAGGATGGAGAACCCATCACGAGCCACATGCAGAAAATGCAAAGATTTGTGGACCGTTTGTTGAAGCTTAATGTGAACTTCCCCGAGGAGCTTGCAATAGATATCATTTTGCACTCCTTACCTTCATGTTATGATCAATTCCGCATAACATACCACATGAACAAGGAAGAGGTCACTCTCAGCAAACTTCAAGGACTCTTAAAGACTGTGGAAAGTGGTCTTAAGGGTAAGGCGGTTGTTCGAGTGGAACCAAGAAAGGTTTCATCACGCCTTCTTCTGACCCAAAAGAGGCTGAATGCTTCTATTGTCATGAAAAGGCACATTGGAAGCGGAACTTCCCAAAGTACTAGCAAGATGTGAAGGATGGGAAAGTTAAACCCAACCATGCAGGTATTTACACTATCTTATCTAATAACTACACCCCATTCTAATTCTTGGGTCCTTGATACCGGTTGTGGTATTCATATCTGTTCTGATTTACAGGGACTAAGAAGAAGTGAGAATGTGGAGCAAGGAAGAATAAACTTGATCATGGGAAACAGGAAAGCTTCACCTGTCACCAAGATTGGAGTTTATACTTTATCGCTAAGTAGTGGGTTTAGTTTAGATTTGAATAAGTGTTGTTATTCGCCAGAAATGGCAAGAAATATTATTTCCTTTCATGCATTGTATAAACAAGGTTTCACCTTTTCATTTGATAATGAAGTTGGTTCGATTAATGCTTTCTTTAATAATGTTCTTTATTTTAAAACATTACCTTGTGATGGCGTGTATGAAACAGTATCTGTGGTTGATAACTTAGGAAATAATGTATTGTGTATTGATTTTGTTAATAATAATAACTTGGATAAAGCATCATTATGGCATTGTCATCATAGACATATAAGCAAGAAACGCATAGGCCAACTCCAAAAGGATGGAGTCTTGGAGTCATTTGACCTAAAGTCAGATGATAGTTGCGAATCATGCTTACTTGGGAAAATGACAAAGTCACCCTTCACAGGCTCTTGTGAGAGGGGTGAAGGTTTGTTGGACCTTGTACACACGGATGTGTGTGGACCATTCAAACATGCCACAAGGGATGCTAATCGTTATTATTTGACTTTTACTGATGATTACAGTAGATATGGATATGTCTACTTAATCAAGCATAAGTCAGAGACTTTCAGAAAGTTTAAGGAATTTAAACAGGAAGTCGAGAATCAATTGGACAGGAACATTAAGATGCTTCGATCCGATCGAGGTGGTGAGTATCTTAGTTCAGAGTTCCTTGAATATCTTAGGGAATGTGGGATTGTCTCAAAATTGACACCTCCCAGGACACCGCAGTTGAATGGTGTGGCTGAGAGGCGTAATCGAACCTTGTTGGATATGGTTCGTTCCATGATGAGTCGAGCTCCGCTACCAATTTCATTCTGGGGGTATGCCTTAGAGATTGCCGCCCATATTTTTAATGTAGTCCCTACAAAGAAAGTTGCCAAAACTCCTCACAAGATGTGGACTGGTAAAGTACCTAAACTAGACCACATCAAGATTTGGGGTTGCGAGGCTTTTGTGAGGCGCGAGTCTCATGATAAGCTAGAACCCCGAAGCGAGAGGTGTATTTTCATCGGCTACCCACAGAGATCCTTTGGTTACCTCTTCTACAGACCTAGTGATAATGTGGTCTTTGTAGCAAGAAGAGGAGTCTTTCGAGAGAGAGAATTTATAAGCCAAGGAGAAAGTGGGAGGCAAATTGACCTTGAAGAACTTCAAGAGTCAAGCGGTGAAGGAACTTCAAACCCTAGCCCTCAACTTGAGGAGGAAACTCCTGTTGAGCCAATTGACGAGTCTGTACCTCTAAGGCATTCCGCGAGAGTTAGGAATGCACCTGAGCATTACTATGGTTTCCATATTACTGCAGAAGGTGAGACACTTATTAATGATGAGACACTAGTAGGTCTGGATGAACCTAACAGCTACACGGAAGCCATGGCAGGCCCTGAGTCTGCTAAATCGAAAGAGGCTATGGATAGCGAGATACAATCCATATATGACAATCAAGTTTGGAACTTGGTTGAGAATGTATGAGGTCGTAAGACTTTAGGGTGCAAGTGGATCTTCAATAAGAAGACCGACATGGATGGTAATGTACACACTTATAAGGCTCGGCTGGTTGCAAAGTGCTTCTCTCAAATTCCTGGAGTGGATTATGATGAGACATTTTCTCCAGTAGCCAAGATTAAGTCTATTAGGGTTATGTTAGCCATAGCTGCATTTCATGACTATGAAATTTGGCAAATGGATGTTAAAACCGCTTTCCTTAATGAAAAGTTGACTGAAGATGTTTACATGAGTCAGCCAGAAGGTTTTGTCAGCAACGAGTACCCTAATAGAGTGTGTAAGCTTGAGAAATCAATTTATGGATTAAAGCAAGCACCTTGCAGATGGAATCTTTGTTTTGATGAAAAGGTCAAGGAATTTGGCTTTTCTAGGAGTGAAGATGAAACTTGTGTGTATGTCAAGGCTAGTGGGAGTATAGTTAGCTTTTTGGTATTGTATGTGGATGACATACTACTCATAGGAAATGACATCCCAACTCTGCAGGAAGTTAAGTCCTGGCTTGGGAAGTGTTTCTCTATGAAGGACCTAAGAGAAGCTGCATATATTCGTGGCAAAGAGGGTATCATCGGATGAGAACCCAGCAGATCCCCTCACGAAGGGACTGAGTAGGGTCAAGCATCTCCAGCATGCTCGGAGCATAGGGCTGAAGGATGATATAAGTTTTAGTAGTTAGATATATTATGAAATATGTAAAGTGTAATTGACATTTGATGATGAATAAAAGTTGTGTTTATTTATGAGTAAAGTGTTACTATCTTTTGTCAATCGTTTACTATATTTCTTTTGCATGTTTTGACTTCCAGAATAATTATGTTTGGTATATCATATTATTCGAACCACCACAGTCGGTCATATGTCGGAAGTAGGTATGAATCAAGACTGTCATGATTGGTTGCAGAGGTCTAAGGTGTTGGACATGGCTACAACAATCATGAGTGCTCATAAGTTCTGAGTATTGGAATCAACCCACGCTCACTGGAATCACTTCATGGAATTTTATCTCGAGTGATCGTGAGACGGTAATATCATATAAGTCTTCAAACCTAGAGATATGATTTGTTACTTACGAGTTGGTTATGCATTGATTGTACAAAAAACGCATTGGTAACTCGATGTTATTAAACGTGCTTTTGTGTGTAATTCAATGAGTGGTAGAACAAACATATGAGTCGAAGTTTATCTGTTCCTTCTTGGATTAGAAGCTGATATCTGGGCCCCTGGATGATTTTGTTTTGACCTATGTATCGGGCTCGGTCAGAACTAAGTTGATGTGTTCAATTAAGTTCCTAGTCAAACAAATCGGAAATTGGGAAACAAATTGTTGGACAATAAGTAAGACATTGTTCCAGGTATTTGTCCGGCTGATATCTAGAACAGAGAATTATATGATCATTTATCTTAAATGGCGTATCAACATCTTCTCAGTTCCGAGAGACCTTGAAAGAGCTACGTTTGCGGATCGGTTCCTGAAGTATTGCAGTTATAGTTAGTAGACTTATCCAAGTGGGAGACTGTTGGATAAGGTGTCTAAGTCCATAACTATTTCTGGTAAATACTTGACCCGACCCAGCATGGTCCATTTGGGTTGCATGGCACCATGCAATTGGATAAACTAAATGAGAGAAATAACACATATGGTTTATTAATATATTATAAGTTCTAATATATTAATAATATTATTTAATTAGTTTTGATCAAGAATTAATTTAGAATTAATTAAGTGATCAAAAGAATAACTAATTAAATATATGGGTAGATTATGTAAATCTTCCATATCTTATATAGTGGGCTAAAAGGCTCCATGGATTATCAAGTTGGGTTCAACCCATAGGATGCTCCATGGATGCTCCATGGAGTTAACCCATGGATTGAGAAATGAAGAGTCATGTTACATTAGGGTTTTACCTAATGCAACACACTATATAAGGACCATGTCTCTCCCTAAAATTGGCTACACTAGTGATACACAAGAGAAACAAGAGGGCTTGGCCGATTTTAAGTATGTTAAAGTATTTTCTCAAGTTTATACTTTGCATTTGGTGTTATGTGAAGCATTTGACGCATCACACTTGAGGTGCTAGGCTCACAAGGTTTCAAGGAACACTTACAACAACAAGGTATGTAGTTGTATCTTTTATACAAAGAAAATTGTACCCCATGTATGCTAAATAGGTTCATAACCTTGGAAAACAACTTTGCATGATTATTAGAAAAACATAGATCCAAGTTTATTAGGGTTGCATGTACACTTAGGAAGTGTTAGAATGCTCGAAACCCATCAATCGCATACATAACGCATACAGAACATGCAATACATAGCATACAAAACATGCATCTCATAGCATACAAGACCTTCCGGTCACACATAGGTACCTTTCCAGGTACAGTATAGTGAGAAGACTCACCTCCAATGATGTCTAGAATCTCACGTGCTCGATATCTCTGAATCTCGAAACAACGACCTAGCCCCGCCTAATCACAACAAATAATCATTCTAATTATTATCGGCTTCCAAGGCTATGCTACACCCTTTTCCACTATCCCACAGAAGGGTAAAAGACCATTTTACCCCTCCCTGACTCGAAAGTCCACATGTTTGACCAAAACCCCAAAAGTCAACAGCAAGCAGTACGCATGGCATACCAGCTCCTGTACGCGGGGCGTACCCTTGCATTCCAGAAACGGGGGACGCGACCCACTACGCGGCGCGTACTGGGATTACGCCCAGCGTACATCCCAGTTTATCGCTTCCTCATTCTAATGTCTTAAACGATTAAAACATAACCCCATATTCCAGATCTGGTCATTTTAATACTTCTTAATCCATAAAGTCGAAACCTTTAAGCCTTTGCATGGCTATAAAGGTTCCCCACACCTTCTAAAACCTTTCCCTTCTCCTCGAAGAGTCTAGATCTCATGCATAGCTCAACATCCACGTCCAAGATTGCATTTTTATGAACATACAACTCATATAGTTTTGGAATATGATAGATCTAGGCCAATGGAGACTACTTGCTCATAAAGTCTCTATCTTGGGACCAAAAACCCTAGAAATTGGTCCAAGAAGCACACCATATAAACTACAAGGCAAGATCTGAACTTTTTACCTCAGGAAGAAGCTCCAACCTTTGTAGTCCTCATATCTACACTTGTCCACCAACTTCTAGCCTCTACAATGGTCTCTTCTTCTCTTTCACCAACTTGGAATGGCACTTTGAAGCTTAGAACACTCACACCCAAGCTAAAAATGAAGGAAATGCTCTCTTAGGGTTTCTTTCTGAAAGATGGTGGCTGAGGGACAAGACCATCTCATTCCTTTTATTGCCCTCAAGTCATATTAGGGTTTTGAGTCTGGGCCGGTTACGCCCGGCGTAACCTTAGGTACGCCCAGCGTACCCGGATGGAACCGCGTACAAAATAAGTGTGCGAGTACGCGCAGTGTACTCCTTGTACGCCCAACATACTCACAAGCTTAACACTCAACACAAAGGACCCAATATGACAACTTGGAAAAGATGAAGGGTTAAACGGTTGAACCTGAATTTCGGGCTGTTACATCTAACATGCCAAAGGGACTAAGGTTTTAAGGACGATAATAGCAGTGGAGATTGATAAGAGTAAGGGTCCAAAGGTCATAAGTGTGTTTAAATAGGGCTCATGCCCTAAAATTAGGGTTTTAACTTTTTGCTACGTACCCCCCACATACATCGCTCATAGTCCCGATTCATCATGCCCATGTATGCTAAGCGTACATAGATGTACAACCAACGTACAAAGGGACCTCCTTCGCAAATATATTTTTATTACAGTGACTAAAAGGAAAATTACCTGGATCCGAGTGTTACATAACATAATGATCATCGAATGTGAGGTTGAATGTTTCTTCGATCTTCCTGATTCGCTTGTTTAACACCCTATAGGCAACAGAATTTTGTGAATATCCCAAGAAATCCCTCATCGGCTTTCGACTGAAATTTAGAAGAATTATCCTTGAGATTCATAATGAAACACCTCCACCCAATAACATGGAAAATTTTAACATTAGGTTTCCTTTTGTTTATAATTTCATAAGGTGTTATGTTAAAACGATGATGAAAGAAATATTGATTTTGCGTAAAGCAAGCAGTCGAAACCGCTTATGACCAAAAGTATTGTGGCAAAATCGCATAGGTAAGCATTGTTCTCGCTGCTTCACATAAGGAACGATTTCTCCTTTTGACAACACCATTTTGTTGTGGTGAGTATGTAGAAGAAAAATTATGAGAGATGCCCAGGTCAGTCAAAAATGAATGTAGAATTCGATTTTTGAACTCCGTTCCATTATTACTCTTTATCTTACAAACTTTCCTTTTCAAGCTTAATTCGATGTTCTTGATAAAAACATCATCACTTGATCAGTTTTAGACTTCTGTCGAACAATGAAAACCCAAGTAATCCTGGAAAAATCATCAACAATAACGACTATATACTTCTTCTTATTGGGAGTCTCAACAGTCAAAGTTTCACACAATTCGATGTAAAGAAGTTGCAAAGGTTCGATGATTTTTGAATCTATGACGATCGGATGACCTTGATAATGTTGTTTTCCTTGTTCACATGCAACTCACAAAGAATCATTATCATTATCATTGGATGCTTTCAGTAGCAACATACTAAAGGTACACCCACAATTGGTTTCAAGTAAGTAGTGAACATGTGTCCCTTTTGTTTGGACTTCAGTAGAACCTCCTTCGTTTCCTTGTTGGAGATAATACTTCCTTCTTCATCAAAGAGAACCTGATTTCCAATGCCAGCAACTAGTTGCAAAACAATAAGCAGATAGTGCTTTAGTCCTTCAACATAGGAAACTCGATTCACAGTGAATTTATCATTCGTTACTTTCCCATAACCTTTGACTTTACACTTGTTATTGTTTCCAAACTTTACAACTCCATCATTGTCCAGCTTTCAAAAATCATGAAAATTCTTCTTCCTTCCGGTCATGTGACGCAAGCATCCACTATCAATGTTTTCGTCATATTGCTCGCCACAAAGAACCTACGATTAGTTAAAAGAATTTAGCTCCCCAAGACCTTTTGGGTCCTTTGACATTAGTTTGGAACACATTATGTAACGAATAACCTAAGATCCAATAATAAACTTTCGATTTCAAACTGTCAATTAAGTCAATTTCTTTAGCTTTAGGCATCTAAATGTAATCATTCACTGTGGAAGGTTCAACATTGACTTTCACTTTCTCATCCTTTTTTTGAAATGTCTCAACTTTCTTCTTTGGAATTTCATTCCACTTTCGCATTGTGGGAGTTGATTCTTGAGACGAAGTACTTCCACATATTGAATCATTCAAATACTTCTCGTAGGCAGATTTAATTTGCTCTTGAGAATACTTTCCTGATTGATATTGTTTTTCTTTTCCCTCAAGCCAGTGATTGATGTTCTTAACATCACTTCTTCCTTTTGAAAACGTTGCTTTCACCTGTTATTTCGAACTAGGATTTAGAAAATGTATATTTCTTGGTTTAAATGGTTCACTTTTCTTTTCTTTAACTTCCAATTTTTCAAATTCTCTTTTTGGAAATGACCTATTTGGTTGATTTTGAAAACGATTTTGATATTAATTTCGAAAACCAACATCATATTGTTGAAAAACTTTTCTATTTTGATCAAAACTACTTTGTACATGATTTGGACCAAAATTCTTTTGTCCTTGATTTTGAACAAAATTACGATTGCCATATCGTTGACCAAAACTCCTTTGATCATGATTTTGAATAAAACTCTTTTGTCCAATATTTTGACCATTTCTTTGAAAATCATTTGATCGAAATTGACTTTGGACATAGTTTCGATTCTTTTGAAAACCACTTTTTTATTTTATATTGTTTGTTTTGAAAGCACTTTTTATTATGTGAAAACTTCTTACCTAATTCAGATGATTTTTGTTGAAAAACCTTTTGATTTTGAAAAGCTTATACATTTTTCCAATAAGCTTTATTTTGTGCTTTTTATTTTGAAATTCCTTCATGACAAGCCAATTTTTCAACACTTTCTTTAACAGTTTGTGTTTTCACAATTTGACGTTTTAGATCATCGGATAAAGAAGCAACGCCTTTTTCTTTGTTTTTATCATTAACAACTGAATTTTCAGTTTTCACTTGTAACGTCCCAAATGACAAGACCAGAAATTATAATTTTTAAATTACTAAAATAGTAAATCATATCATTTTCACAAAACCAAAGCATTTAAAGTCTTATCAATACATCATCGTCATCAGAGTAAATCGCAGAAGGTGGAAACATGTGGTGTATGCTCTGCGATCATCCCAAGCTCTTCCATATGAAAACAGAAATACCTAAAACATAAATTGAAAACCGTAAGTACAAAGTTTAGTGAGTTCCCCAAGATACCAAATACCATACATATCAACATATACTGGGCCCTGCCCATCATCAGGCCTCGCCCGACATCGAGCCCCGCTAGGTATAAAGATTTCTTAGTCATCTGACCCCGCCTGGCATCGGGCCCAGCCTGGTATAAAGATATAAGCATATAAACATATAAAATATAAAAACACAACACATGCCATAATCACAGAGATAAATAGCATACAGACTTGCCTACGGGCCCTGCACAACATCATGTCGTACCCGGTAACCCTAAAAACACATACACCTAACTAGCATACAATATACTCATCAAGCCCTGCCCGGCATCGAGCCCCGCTCGGTAAACATAAAACACATAACATATGCAAGAGTCATGCAAACAACAAGCATATTAAGCATAACAAACCATAGGTCGGCATTGGTACCTTCGACACAGTAAATACAGTGGCACTGCCGATTCTCGTAGAAAGAATCCCTGGTTGCTGGCTAGCTAACAAAATCCCCGCGCTGCCAATCACAAAATAATCATCCAATTAATAATCGGATACTGCCCTACACTGAGAATCCAAGCTAGGGTAAAAGACCTTTTTACCCTTTCCATAACTTGGCCCAAGACCCAAGCCCAATTGTCCAAAGGCCCAAATTCCAACATAAACACCCAAAGCCCAACTATGGCCCAATTTTCCAAATTAGGCCATTAAAATCCTTTACAGGCCTAAAATCCAAAGGAGTCCAAAAGGTAACAACCAAAAGCCCAAAAAAGAAGTCTAATGGCCCAACACGGCCCAAACTAAGAATACCCAACAATGGCCCAAACCTTAAAGGCCCAAAACGACCCACTAGGGAGTTCACCCGGCGTACTCAAGATGTACACCCTGCATACTCGACCATGATGCACAACGTACAATTTTTTTGATGCACAATCCTCACATTATGTTGAGTGTACCTCCTCGTACGCCCAGCGTACTAGCCAGAAGTCCAAAACCCTGATTAGCTCTTAATGGGTTAAGTCCAAATGTCCAAAACATAGATATGGTCTCTAGGCAAGGTCTTAAACAATAAAGTTTCCAACTTTACTCATAAACACATCTTAACGGGAATCAACACTTAAATAGGAACTTAATAAGAGCTTAATACATGCATGGACCAAAATCATTCATAAGGTTTCCATTTTTATGAACAAGGAACCTTATTAGAGCATAGATCTAACATCCACTACTTCTGGAGTAGATCAAAAGCTCACCTTTACATCAACAGACTCAAAAATTCCAAAGAAACTCCATAAAGTAGATCCAACCAAAAGATCATTAAGGTTAAAGCTTTTTACCTTAGGAAGCTTTCAAATGGAAAGATACTCCTAGATCTAAAAGCTCAAGCCACACCTCCAAATGACTCTCTTCTTTTCCTTCTTCACAAAACACCCATCAAGCACATTGCAAGCTTAAAATCACCACATTGCACCTAGGGTTTGATTCTAGGGCTAAAAAGGGATGGAGGCTGAAGGTATTAGCGTTTGGTGAAAAGAAAATGAGCTTAAATAGGGTCCAAGGCCCTAAAATATGGTTTGCATGAATCAGAAGTATGCCTCGTGTACTCCCATTACACTTAGCGTATTCCTCACATGAGTCGTCATCCTTCTTCTTTGTATGCCCAGCGTAAACCGAGGTACACCCCACGTACTAACAAATCCGATGACGATTCCTCTATCAAATCTGTACGAAGGATTCAACAACCTATTTGATGAGCCAAAAAAGGCGATCTCTTCGGAATCAAAAGCAACAGATAGCAAGGAAGATGAAATTAAGAAGATTATTGATGATGTTGCGAAGGATCTTGAAAGCGAACCACTTAGTCTATAGGCTTCTGAGAATCCATCTTCACCACCAGTTATGAATGCTCTAACCCAGGGGGGATTTAACTGCTCCATTCAACCACGAAAGTCCAATCTAGGGGGAGCATCATGTTCCGAATAATGAGCAACATCCATCATTCAAGAGGGAGAATGAGAACTACAACAATGATTCATATACTCAGTCGGAATTTGAGGACGTTAATGCATAATTGGATCCATCTTGTGATCCAGACTATCCTCCTCTGACCAAATGGACCAAGGATCATCCTAAGACACAAGTAACTGGAGAAGCATCTTCAAGAGTTCTTACGAGAGCACAATAAAAGGCAACACAGACTGCATTATTCTCCAAGATGGAATTTTGCATGTTCAATTCGTTTATCTCTAAAATTGAGCCCAAAAATGTTAAGATTGCTCTTGACAATTCTGATCGGGTGCAAGCAATATAGAAGGAGCTCAATTAGTTTGAACGAAACAAGATATGGAGATTAATCCCAACTCCAAAGGATGCATCTGTGGTAGGACTAAAATGGGTGTTTCAAAATAAGCTTGACAAAGAAGGTAATGTAATAAGAAACAAAGCTCACTTGGTCATAAAAGGTTATTGTCAAGAGAAAGGAATAGACTACGAAGAAACTTTCACACCAGTAGCACGGCTGCAGTCTGTTCGCATTTTCCTGATATATGCAGCTCATAAGAACTTTGAAGTCTATCAAATGGACGTCAAGTGTGCTTTTCCGAACGGGGAACTAGAAGAAAAAGTATATTTGGAACAACCACCTAGGTTCGTAAACGAGAAATATCCAAACCACTGCTATATTTTGGATAAGGTTGTGTGTGGTCTGAAGCAAGCTCCACGAGCATAGTATGAAACTCTAACTCGTTTTTTTTAAAACAATCAAAGTTTAGACAAGGCTCGGTCGAACTAACCTTCTTTCACAAAAAAGATGGTGGCCATCTAATCAATGTCCAAATTTATGTTGATGATATCATTTTCGAAACTACTAATCCTAGAGTAACTATTGAATTCCAAAAATTGATGGAAACTAATTTTGAGATGAGCTAAATGGGTCCTATTAACTTTTTCCTTGGATTGAATATTAGACGGGGTCAAGAGGGAATATTCATCAATCAGGATGCTTATATGAAGACACAGCTTGCCAAGTTCGAAAAGCTGGGAGATTCGAAGGAAAAGATTCCAATGTCATTCAGAACGAAGCTTACACCGTCATTGGACAAACCAGCTGCTGATATGACTCTCTATCGACAAATGATAGGATCATTAATGTATCTAACAGCAAGTCATCCAGACATTATGTTTTCGGTTTGTTATTGTGCTAGGTTTCAGGCAAATCCTCGCGAACCCCACATGACTGCACTTAAGAATGTCTTCAGATACCTGAAACGAACATCCTTGCTCAAAATTTTGGTACCCTTCCAACTCAGGGTTCTTTGTGCAAGCATTCTTTGATGCTGATCTTGGCAGATGCGATTTTGATCGAAAAAGTACAACTGGGGGATGTCAATTTCTTGATTGTAAACTAGTAAGTTGGCAATCAAAGAGACAAACATGTGTATCCCTAACGACTGCTCAAGCTGGGTATATCGCAACTGCCTCTTGTACTTCACAAGTGATTTGGATTCAAAATCAGCTTAGGGACTATGGGATTAATATGAAGAGAATCCCCTTATACTATGATTCCGAAAGTGCAATTCGCTTTACAGTAAAAAAAATAGTTTTTCGTCTTTATTTGAGCTTAGATTTCTCCTTATGTTTAACCTCGAAATATGATGCCTTCAACTTTTCTCATTTATTTGTGGTGTACTACAGGGAATTTTTTGACAATTGTAGTTCGCTTTTGCTACAAATTACTAAAGTTCCTTTTATCTTTTTTAAACAATTGTAATCGAAACGCATTTCTTAAGTTTCAAACCGGTCCGAACACTCGGAGATACTCGCAACGCACTATTCACACCCCGAATGGGTCTGAGCGCTCGGAGCGATTCGCATTCCACTGTTTATCTGGAATTCAGAACATCACATATCCTTTGTATATAGTTGCGAATGCTCCTCTTCCGGATCATGATGTTGATCGGGTGCTTTTCTCGTTCTATCTCAAGCACATGAAGCCTCAGCACCAAACTTGAAGCTCAAAGAAGATTACTGCTATCAAAGTTTTTGGACCAATTGAAACTGAGAGTTTTATCAATGCTCATTTTAAAACTGCTCGAGGTGTTGCGAGTTTGGTATTTGAATTTACACTCGCAGACCTAAAGTGCCTTAACCCGTTTGACTGGGTATCTCCGTTTCATCTCCTGCTAAAGGATGAACAGAAATATGAACCTACTGTGGCACATCTCAAAAGGATGTTGGACTCGTATATCCACAAAGTCAGAAAAATGGATTTAAAGATAGCGACTGCACTCCGAAAGAAACCCATTGTCAAACCCAAAGAAGCTTCGTATGATGTTTCCAAGAAGAAGCTCGGAAGGATTCAAAAAGACGATTGGAGCATGGTTTTTTAACAGAGTGCTAGAGATGGTTCAAATATTAAGAAATGCTTCGCAGATATGATCAGATAGTATATTGTAGTTCGCAGTACCCTGCTCAGTCTCATGCCAAAGCTCTTCAAGGTCCAGAAACGGCAACAGAACTGAAGAATCTGTCTTCCTTATTTGACACGAAGGGGGAGATTGTTGGGTCATTTATTAGATTGTGTCAAATTTATTATGTATGTAGTTAGCCTTTTTACGGTTTGGGCCTGTCCATCCGTCTTTATGATGCTAAGGTTAGGCTTTAAATATAGCATGCATGTGTTGTATTAGGGTTAATCGTTTTTGTGATTCCCTACGTTGCCTTTACAGAGAAGTTCTTCATCGAGCTTTTCTAAGGCATTGATTATTAATTATTCGACACAAGTTCGATCATTGCTTTTATTGTTTTTTATTCATATTCTTGTTTAAGAATCTATCGATATATTCGTTATTGTTCTAACATGAGCCCCGCTCGGTAAACATACAACATATAACACATGGGTCGGCATTGGTGTCGTCAACTCGCTAAATACAGTGATCGGATCCTGACCTACACTGAGAGTCCTTGCCCAAGCCCAATTTCCAACATAAACATTGTGTTTAACATAAAGGGGTTATTTAGGTATTTTGAGTTGTATTTAAGGATTGGTCACTATTTGATGAATACGTGACGGGTAGAACTGATATTCGGAGTCGGGACCGACTCAGTTATCGTTGACATTCAGAGGTGAGTTTTCCTCACTGTGTTTAACGGCTCAAAGGCACCAATGTTGGCCATTGATTATTATGATAGGATGCTAGATGTTTGCGTGGCTCGATGTCGGGCGAGGCCCAATGACTGTATTATATGCTATTGTTTGTGATTATGGCATGTGCTAGCATGATTATATGTTATGTGTTTATTATGTGTACCTTGCGAGGCCCGATATCAGACAGGGCCTAATGAATGATAGATATGTAATCCGAGCGAGGCCCGAGCCGCGTGGGACTCGATGTCGGGCAAGGCTCGATGTGGGGCGAGGGCCGGTATGTGTTAATCATGTATGGTATGTAGTATTTGGGGAACTCTTACGATTTTCAGTTTATGTTTCAGGTACTTCATGATCGAAAGGAAAGCGCTCGGGATATGATATGATGTAGTGACATACTTTGGCCTTTTAGGTTATATGACAATGTTTTGATTACTGTTTTTATATAACCAAACTTAAAATAAATTTAAAAGTAGAAATATCACCATTTACTACTCATTCAACATCTACACATTTGTCGATTATCACTTATTTTAGATAATTTTTTTTTATATCTTCCCTTATTAGAGAAAATTGTATTTTATTGCTTTAACACTTTCGATATGACTTTACGAACGAATAGTTGATAATGATTTAAATGTTAGACTAATTATAAACTCAAGTAAAACACATCATCTTTTTGTTGAATTAAAAATAAATTATAAATTATTTGGTATGCACCAAAAAAGGTTTTTTCCTTATGTCAAGAATTGACCACAAAAATGATTATTATCCAAATCAAAAGATTTTATAGCATATTGTAAAACATTAAAAACACCTAGACCGGATGCATCTTTTATAATTCAAAATTCTTTTAAAAAAACTCTTCAACATTTAATGGAACACTTTACAAATCTACACATCTTATAATCAAAGTCATTTGCTCTTCGTGACCAACATCCAAAATACAATCAACAATTACAGAAAAATAATTTGCCTTTTCGAATTTTTTAACAATTGCACTTTATATCTCAGATACCAACATTTCAATTAATTAATTTTGAATTTTATGACTAAGATAATGATTATGTATTTCTTTGTCTTTAATCATTCAAAAATGTTCTTTAATTAGCAATCCATTCAAATACACTAAAAAAATTAGCATTTGGGTTTTTATAAATTTTTTCATTTGTACCACGAAAAGCTACAGTTATTTTTTGCTAAACATTTGACAACAAAAATAATTTTAACCACAACTCTTCATCAATTGTTTCATTTTTATTTAATCTAATATGTGTTTCAGTCCAAGTTCTAAATTTAATCATATAATCAGAACTATTTTCATGTTGTTTTAATGTTTCACTAAGATGCTTTCAATCTTTAATTCATTCAGTTTGATAAACATTTTTTTTTATTTTTTATGCGTAAATTAGAAAATTGTTTTATGTGTAAATTAGAAAATTGTGATTACTTAGATAAACAATGGTTAGTGTACTCAAAAAAACTTGATAAAATTTTTTGTTTTTGTTGTAAGCTATTTAAAACCGTTCGAACAAAAAGTAATTTGGCAACCGAATGAATTAGATTGAAAGAATTTTAATGAAACATTAAATAACATGAAAATAATTATGATCATATGATTAATTTTAGGACTTGGATTGAAATGCATATTAGATTAAATAAAAATGAAACAGTTGACAAAGAGCTATAAGAAATAGGGCATGTTTAGCACGAAGCTTTTTGAAGCGTTAGAGAGCTTTTAGCTTATGATAAAACGCTCTAGTTTAAACTTTTTTGAGCTTTTGAAATCAATTTTCATAATTACCCTTAAATATATATTTATATATTTGTTTATTTTTAATCAATTGACATTTTATATAATTTTATAAAGCTTCCAGCTACTTTTGCCAAACATTCATATAACAAATAACAGCTACAGCTTCCCGCTAACAGCTACTTTTTCCAAACACATCCATGAGTAAAAAAAATACTGAACTTTGTAAAGAACTTATAGTTGAAATTATTTTTGTTTTCAGATGTTTAGCAAAAACTTAGTTTTTCATAGTACAAATGACAAATTTTGTAAAAACAAAAAAAGAATTTTTTTTTAAATGAGCTAGAATCTATTGTTGATTTTTGATTTGGTAACATTTTCAAATAATTAAATACAAAGAAACACAAAATCATTGTCCTGGTCAAAAAATTCAAAATAACTTAATTGAAATATTGGAATCCAAGTTAAAAGGTGCATTTATAAATAAAAATCAAAAAGAGAAAATATTTTTCTGTAATTCTTGATTGTACTCGGGATAAGACATGTTATAGATTTAGAAAGTGTTCCACTAGAAGTCGAACAGTTTTTCTTAGAGTTTTTAAATGTAGAAAATACATCCGACCTAGGTCTTTTTATTGTTTTAAAAGATAATCTAAAATCTTTTGATTTGAATTTTAGTTATGATCGTTGTTACGGGTATGATATTGGGCAAATTTGAAAGGAAACACAAAGATGTTCAAAAACAGTTGTCTAAATAGCAGAGTATTTTATATGTCATGTGGATGTCATAGTTTATATTTGGTTTTTATGATATGGTAAATTATTGCTAAAGGCAAAAACCTTTTTTGGTACATGCCAAATAACTTATAATTTTTTTTTTCAATTCATCAAAATGATGAAGTGTTTTAGTTGAGTTTTGAAAAAATTATCTAAAATAAGAGATAATGGACAAATGTGTAGAGATATTAAATGGTGAATTTTCTAGTTGTGAATTTACTTTAAGTTTAGTTATATAGTATTAAATTTTTTACATGATAATGGACAAGTGTGTAGAGATATAGAATCAGTAGTAAATAGTGAATTTTCTAGTTTTGAATTTATTTTAAATTTAGTTATATGGTTTTTAATTTTGTACAAATATATTTTGTAAGTAAAAAACTTACAATTCAAAAAAACTGTTTCTTTATTTTGAAGGATATATAAAAAAAATAGGTTTGACTTTGCGATTAGTGAAGCTATAGAAATAGCAAAGTGTTAAAGTTAAACCCTAGTTTCTTCAAAACATATTTATAATAGAAAAAAACAATTTGATAAGATTCCAAACACCAAAAGAGATCATCAAGTGTCCCAAGAAGCATTTAAAAATGATTATTTTTTTATTTTTGTAGATATAACTTTTGTTCAATTGAAAAATAAATTTAAGCAAATGTAATAGTTTGAATCTATATTTGGTTTTTCATTTGAGATCCAATTTAGATCGTTAGTTGATGATGAACTAAAAAATAATGTTTAAATCTTGAATCGAACTTGACAAATGATTGAGTTGAGATTATTTATTGAAATACACAAAGGTGAAAGTCTTTAGACATCTATTTAACTATCGTAGTACGCAAGAAAAATGGACATGTTCCCTAATGTGTTGGTTGCATTGTTAACGGTGTCAGTTACGGTTGTTTTTGCAGAAAGAAGTTTTTCAAAATTGAAGCTACCAAAATCGTATCTCTGAAGTTTTAACTCCAGAAGGATTAAATACATTAGCAATTTTAATTTTTGAAAGTGATTTTGTACAAATTATCAATTGTTGTAAAATAATTGATGTTTTTGCTTCTAAAGTGACTTTATATGATAAAATCTGAAAGTTCTAACTTTCTAACACACACATACACACACACACACACAAAAAAAAACCCTTAAATAATTTGATTTTCAAGATGAAAACTACTTATAAGGAAAATTTTACAAGTAAAATGTTATAACAAGATAAAACTTGAAAGTTATAATGTTATTTGCAACAGGAAATGTGCTTAGAATAAGAAATTTGAATGTAAAATGACGTGTTACTAAAAAATATGATAGATTTTTCAAATAAAATGGTTTGAAAAAAAAATGGGGATTTTTAAATAATCTTTAAGACATTAAATAAATTTGATCGATTTTTTAAAAGAAAATGCCTTGATGAGAAAAAAATTGATAGCTATTTAAAATTAAATGGCTTTTTAAAAAAAATTATAAATTTTAGAAAGAAAGTAATAGTTAAAATAAAATTTAAAAGTTATAATGCTGAGCAAAAAGAAAAATGAAGAGTGCAATGCATCAAATGAGCTGACTTTTAAAAGTTAAATATGCTTATAATAACAAAATTGAAAGTACGATTATGTAATAGATAAGCCGTAACAGAAAGAAACAACAAGCTATAATGATTTGAAAAGAAAGAATTTGCTACATTTTTCAAAGTAAATGTCTTGATAGGAAATTTTTGTTTGATTTTTCAATGTAATATGATTTGTTAAGATAAAATTTCAAAGTATTATGATTTGATAACACTTAAAATAAAAATATTATGTGATACTAGAATGAAGTTCAAGCAAATCTCTTACCTCACTCTTTTGTTTACACCCGCCAATATTGGTTTAAGCATTTCAGCTGAGTTTCTTCAAAAACTAATACCATTATATTTTCCATGGATGAATATATAGAATCCTCAAATGAAAGAAACAATCAACTGAAAACCATCTTATGAAAATGCATGTTTCAAACAAAATTGAAACTATAATGGCATACTAGGTAGGTTTTTTAAAGTTAAATGCCTTGATAAGAATAAAAAATGATGGATTTTTCAATTTAAAATACTTTGATTAGAAAAAACTTGAAAGTTACAATTTTGTAACATAAACAAAAGTGAATAGTGTAATAGTATTTTTATTGATTTTTCAAAGAGAAAAGATATAAAAAGTTGCAAGATTTTTTTATAAAATATTGATAGATTTTCAAAGTACGAAAGTTGAGAGTATTATTCATTACTTGGCAGATTTTTCAAAGTAAGACGCCTTTATATTAAATACGAAAATTGTAAGTTTTAAGGCTGAAACAAAAAGAAAATGAAAAAAGCAATGCTTTAAGCGGGTTGGTTTTTAAAGGGGAAAAAAGCCTTGATACTAAAAAAAATGAAAGGTTTTTCAACATAAAATGACATGATAAGATAAAATTTGAAAGTTTTGAAGTTGTAATAGAACAAAATTTGAAAAAAGCAATGCTATAATTGGGTTATTTTTTTAAAAAGAGATATTTTTAAAGTAACAAAAACGGAAAGTACAATGCTATAATTAGTGGATTTTTCAAAAGTAAATATCTTGACCATAGAAAAAAAGATAGATTTTTCAATAAGATCGATTTTTGAAAATGATTTGCCTTCGATAAAAATAACAAAATGATGAATATTTCAAAGTGAAATGACATGATAAGATAAAATCTAAAAGTATTAATGCTCTATAAGAACGAAAAAAAAATTCAATAAAAGTGCAATTTGATAGGTGATGTTAGGTAAGTAAGGGTGGGGTAGGGTAGGGGTGGGGTGGGAAGTTGATAAGGGTTGGGTGTGTGTGTGTGTGTATGTGTGTGTGTGTTTAAATATTTTAGAAATTTTGAGGAAATAAAAAAGTGGGGAAAACATTGATAGATTTATTAAAGTTGAGTGCTTTGGTATTAAAAAGAATACAGGAAAGTGCAAGCTTGAAATGTGTTGATTTCTCAAATCAGAAATGTTTTTATAAGAAAAATGAAAGTGCAATGCTATAAATGGTAGATTTTTCAAATTTTTCAAAGTAAATCCTTCAATAAAAAGTTTTGTGATGGATTTTTTTAAAATAAAATATGCATTGATAAGAAATATTTTGATCGATTTTTAAAGTAAGTAAACAGAAAATACTTGAACGATACAATCATACAACACTCTAAATGGAAGATTTTTCGAAAAAACATTATTAATTTTTCAAAGTAAAAAAACTAAAAGATTAATGCTATAATTGGTAGATTTTTAAAAAAAAATGATTAGTTTTTCCAAGGAAAATGACTTTGATAAGATAAAACTAAAAATTTTTAATACCATAACAGAACGAAAACTTGAAAAATAATTTTAAAAATGATTTATTTTTAAAGGGAAATGTACTAATGAAAAAAAAACTGAAAGTACAATGCTATATATGGTAGCTTTTCAAAAGTAAATCCCTTAATAATAAATAAAAAAATGATAGATTTCTTAAACTAATACGCTTGATATATTTTTCAAAGTAAAATATGCTTACAATAAAAAAGGAAGTACAATGATATAAATCGATAGATTTTTAAAACTAAAAAGACTTTATAAGAAAATTTTTGATAGATTGTTCAAAGTAAGTCTCTGGATTTGAATTTTTTTCAATGGATATGAGGATATCACAAAATAAAATGCATTGATAAGATCAATTTTGATAGATTTTGAAGTAAAATGTTAGAAAAAACTTGTAGGGTACAATGTTATAACTGGTAGCTTTTTTAAAAAAATTGATAGATTTTTCATAGTAAGAAATGTAAAATTGCAATTCTATAATTCAAAGATTTTTCAAAGTAGGTTGCTGTTTTAATAATATTTGAGAGTTTTAATGGTGTAATAGAATGAAAACAGATAAAAAAACTGAAACTACATTGCTATAATAGGTTGGTTTTTCAAAGTGAAATCCTATGATGATAAAAAAAATGATAGATTTTTCAAAGTAAAATGGCAAGATAAGATAATATTTGAAAGTTTTAATGGTTTTAATAAGAAAGCTGAAAGATACTAAAACCTTTGATAATTTTTTTATAGTAAGTTGATGTGATATAAACAATTTTTGATAAACATTTCAAAAAAAATACCCTAACATGAAAGATTTTGACATGATTTTCAAAGTAGAATTCCTTTATATGTAAAATGTTCTCACTAAAAAAAAATTGCAGCAAAAAAAGATGATAAATTTTTTCAATGTAAAATAGCCTTGGAAAAAATTTGATGACTTTTTCAAACTTAAATCCCTTGTTAAGAAAAAATTTATAGTTACAATGCTATGAAATAAAACAGAAAAAAGCAATGCTATAATTAAATGATAAGAAAAATTTTGATAGTTTTTCAAAGTAAAACGCCAGAAAAAGCTTGAAAAGTATAAAACTAAAGATGGTAGATTTTTCTAAAAAATTGCCTAGATCTAAAAGTTTTATGTTTGTTGCAAAATAAAACATTATATAAATGTGTTGATTTGATAAGGATTTGATAAGATAGAACTTGAAAGTTTTAATGCTGTAACATAAATAAATAAATAAATAAAAACCTGAAAAAAGCAATGCTATAAATGGGTTTAAATGGAATTGTGCTTAGATACGAGAAAAAAATATATTAAAAAGTTACAATGTTATAAAAGAAAGAAAACTTAAATGTGTAAGGCTATAAAAAGAAAACTAAATACACAATGCATAAATTGCTAGATACTTCAAAGTAAAAAAGCTTTGATAAAAAAATTAAGTTTTGATGCTGTAACAGAATAAGAACTAAAAAGTGCAATGCTTATAAAAAGGTTGATTTTTCAAAGTAAAATGTTTTGATGCGAAAAAAAAAAAATTGGAAGTCACTATGATGTAATACAGAAACGAAAGCATTTTGCTAATTATTGCATTTAGTCAATTTTTTTATTGAAGTTCTTTTGGTTTGAAAAGTAAAATGAAATATGGGTTATACAAATACCGAAACTACATTGCTAAAAATGGGTTAAATTTTTCAAAGTAAAATGCATTGATGAGAAAAATTTGAACAGATTTTTCATTGAAAAGTAAAATGTCTTTAAAATAAATAATCTGATAGATTTTCAAAGTAAAATCCCTCAATACAAAAAAGGCATTGCTATTAATTGGTAGATTTTTCAAAAAAAAAACATAAAATCGATTTTTCAAAGTAAGAAACCTGAATGTACAATGTTATTAATGGTAGACTCTTTAAAGTAAAATGTCTTGACCAATAAAAATTTGATTGTATTAATGCTGTAACTGAAAAAAGCAACGATATAAATGAGTTGATTTTTCAAGGGGTAATGTGCTAAAATAACACTGAAAGTACAATGCTATACATGAGAGATTTTTAAAAACTAAAATGCCTTTACTAGAAACAAATTGATATAATTTTCAAAATAAAATGCATGGATATGAAAAAAAAAATTATAAATTTTTTCAAAAAAAAAAAAGCAATGTTAAGAAATGCAAAGATTTTTTATAAAATTTGATAGATTTTCGAAGTACGAAACTTGAGAGTATTATTCTATAGTTGGCAGATTTCTAAAAGTAAGACGCCTTTATATGAAAAAGTTTTAAAGGTGAAACAGAAAGAAAATGAAAAAACAATGCTTTAGATCAATTGATAGATTTATCAAAAGTAAATGCCCTGATGATAAAAATTATGATAGATTTATTAAAGTTGAATGCTTTGATATTAAAAAGAATACAGGAAAGTGCAAGCTATAAATGTGTTGATTTCTCAAAACAGAAATGTGTTTATAAAAAATATGAAAAAACAATGCTATCAATGGTAGATTTTTAAAAAGTAAAATGCCTTTGTAAAAATAATCTGATAGATTTTTCAAAGTAAATCCTTCAATACGAAGTTTTTTGATGGATTTTTCAAAATAAAATGCATTGATAAGAAATATTTTGATCAATTTTTAAAGTAAGAAAACAGAAAATACAACACTCTAACTGGTAGATTTTTCGAAAAAACTTTTAGTGTACAATGCTATAATCGGTAGACTTTTTAAAAAAATTGATAGATTTTTCATTGTAAGAAATGTAAAATTGCAATTCTATAATTCATAGATTTTTCAAAGTAGGTTGCTGTTTTAATAAAATTTGAAAGTTTGAATGGTGTAATAGAATGAAAACAGAAAAAATAAAAATGAAACTACATTGCTATAATAGGTCGGTTTTTCAAAGTAAAATCCCATGATAATAAAAAAAATGATAGATTTTTCAAAGTAAAATGGCACAATAAGATACAATTTGAAAGTTTTAATGTTGTAACAAAACGAAAACTAAAAATGCAATGCTAAAAAAGTGATGATTTTTTAAGAGAAATATGCTTATAATAAGAAAGCTGAATGTACAATGCTATAATTGATAGATTTTTAAAAAGTAAAGACCTTGATATTTAAAAATTTGTAAGATTTTCATAGTAAAATGCCTTTATAATAAAAGATATGATACATTTTTTAAAATAAAATGCCTTACAAAAAACTGATAGATTTTTTTAAAAAAAATGTGTTGAAATGAAAAAATTTGATAGATTTCGCATAGTTAAATCTTAGATACTAAAAACTTTTACAGATTTCTGATAGTAAAATGATGTGATAAAAACAATTTTTGATAGACATTTCAAAAAAAAATACCCTAACATTAAAGATTTTGATATAACTTTCAAAGTAGAATGCTTTTAAATGAAAAATGTTCTCACTTTAAAAAGTAAATTGTAATGAAAAATATGATAAATTTTTCAAAGTATAATAGCTAGAGAAAAATAATGATGGATTTTTCAAAGTTAAATGCTACGAAAAAAAAAAAAAAAAAAAAAACAGAAATTTGCAATACTATAAGTGATAAGAATATTTTTGGTATTTTTTCAAAGTAAAATGTCAGAAAAAACTTGAAAAGTATTAATGCTATATTTGGTAGATTTTTCTAAAAAATTGCATAGCTCTGAAAGTTTTAAGTTTGTTACAAAAAAAATTTTATAAATCGGTTGATATTTCAAGGGGAGGTATGCTAATAATATGAAAACTGAAAGTACAATGCCAGTGTTGGTATTTTATTAAAGTAAAATATCATGATGATAAAAACTTTCAATGTTCTTATACTGTAAAAGAAAAAAACCTGAAAGATGCAAAGTAAAAAGCTTTAAAAAAATTTCCTAGATTTTTCAAACTAAAACCCTTAGATACAAAAAATATTGATCGATTTTTCATTAAAAAAATGCTTTGATGAGAAAAAAAAATGGATAAATTTTTTAAAGTAAAATGCTTTGATAAGAAAAACTTTTTAATGTGTTATAAAAGGTGCATGCTATAAAAAAGGTTGATTTTTCAAAAACAAATGTGTTATAACAAGAAATTTGTAATGCTATAATTGGTTAGATTTTTTATGAAAAAATTCCTTGATGTGAACAAAATTTGTAAGTTGCAATGTTCTAACTTTGAAAAGAAAAAAATAATAGACTTTTAAAAATAATATCTTTAGATACAAAAAATTTTGATGCATTTTTCAAAATAAAAGGCTTTAATTGGAAATATATTGATAGATTTTTCAAAGTAGAACGCTTTGATAAGTAAAAAATTAAAAGTTCTGATGATGGTTTTTTAAAATAAAAACCATTGATGACAAAAAAAATTTGATAGATTTCTCAAAGTAAAATACCTTAAAAAGAATTGTTAGTTTTTTGAGACTTGATAAGATAATATCAAAAGTAATAACGACATTGAATAAAAAGAAAACTTAATAATGCAAAGTTACAAATGGGTTGGACTTTTTAATGGTAAATATGCTTATATAAAATAAAATTAAAATAAATTAAAATAAAAAATAAAAAATAAAAAAAGCTTGAAAGTACAATGCTATATTGGATAAGTTTTTCAAAGTAGAATAATTTGTTAAGAAATAAAAAATGATAGATTTTTCAAAAAAAATCTCAGGTACAAAAAAAAAATGACAAATTTTTTAAGGTAAAATACCTAGATGAATAAAATTGGAAAGATTTTTCAAAGAAAAATGACTTGATAAGATACAATGCCTTGATAACAAAAGAGTGCAATACTATGAATGGAAAAAATTTCAAAATAAAATGTCTTGATAAGAACTTTTTTGAAAGTTAAATGGCTATAGCAAAAAGAAAACTAAAAATTGTAATAGAGAACTAAAAAGTTCAATGCTATAAGTGGGTTGATTTTTAAAAGTGCAATGTGCTAATAACAAGAAAACTTAAAAAACAATGCTAGGATTGGTAGATTTTCTAAACTACATTGCCTTAGTAAGATAAAAAAAATTGGAATTTGCAATGATGTAATAAGAAACGAAAGTATTTTGCTATTTATTGCATTGAGCCCATTTTCTTATTAAAGTTCTTTTGGTTTAAAATGATAATCAATGTAAACTAATACATACAACAAGAACTTAGAAGACACAACATAATATAAAGATGATTAAAAGAACATACCTGGATTAAGAACTAAAATACATTTAGCCTATTATTCTGGTTTTGATTCCAATTTTGCCACATCAGCATTTGACTCATCATCATCACTGTCTTCCTTATCAAGTTTCTCTTCATTTTCGTCTTACAAGAATTAAAAACACACAACAACAAAAAACATATGTTTAGTATCACCCAATTTGTATCTTACATTGTCAATGAGATTATTCAAAAAATAAATAAATAAACAAAAACAGCAGAACGTACCAAACACTGAATATAGTTGCTCTGAATTCCAAAAAGAGTGCCGACATCTCAGCTTAAGTGTCAAATGCATTCAATTTCATCTTCAAAATGATTGGTGACTGATGTATAAAAGTTAGATAACAAAGATCAGTTGATTATTAAACCCATTAGACCCTAAAAGAGCCATTAAAACGAAAAAAAAATCAACAGATAATGTGTTTTAGACCCTATAAACCCTAAGAAAATGCATGTCTATGTGAGTTAGGGAAAGGATAACAACACCTGACGAAAAAATGGAGGGCACGAACAGCCAAGAACGCTTGCTCTCCCACATCATCGTCTTCTTCCGATGTCGAGAATTTCTAGAGATTTGTTTGTTTTCGAAGTGGCATTGTTTCTTTAAACCGGAGACAACGACTAATATCAGAAAATTCAAGTGTTCATGAAGAACCCAAGAACACCACCAATGAAAACCCTATTT
Source organism: Lactuca sativa (assembly GCF_002870075.4). Lineage (NCBI taxonomy): Eukaryota > Viridiplantae > Streptophyta > Magnoliopsida > Asterales > Asteraceae > Lactuca > Lactuca sativa. The sequence continues at coordinate 329,912,834 of NC_056627.2, read as the reverse complement.
AAACGCATATATGTATTTTGGATCTAGAGAAAGAAAGAGATGAAGAGCATAACAGAACGAAAACCAGAACGAAACGATTGATATCTCCTCGAAATTTCAAGAAGACAATGGTGGATACGAGACGACGAAGAAGAGATATGAAGTTCAGGCGCCTAAACGAACCGTTTGAGAAGATCTTGAATTTAATTAAGAATCTTAAGCATTAAAAAACTTCAAAATAGAAACATTTCCAAATTTTGAATCAATTTCTTATTACTCCAAGCCAAACTAATTGTTTGAATTGTTTTTTATTTACCAAAAATTGTTTACTTTATCGTCGATCGATTTTTTATTATTTTATGAAATAATAATTATCTTTTATTCTGGTCTTTATTAAATGATATTTTTTGTTGATTTAAACCTTTTTAGATAAATTACATTGTTGGACTCTATAGTTTACCAAATAAGCTAGTTCACTACAAATATGAATTATGGTAGCCACTACATGTTTAATTGTGTGGTTCTATTTTTTTATATGGTTCGTCATTCAGATATTTAAAATGACAATTATATAATTTTGTTTTCGTGATAATAAAATCATCAATCAAAATGTGTTCATAAACCATTAAGGAAAATTAGATGAATCAGCTTAATACATCATAGTAAAATAAAACGGAAATCGTGGTGTGTGCGATACGATCATCCCGAGTTTTTCCATTTCGATCAGGAAGTACTTGAAATATAAACTAAAAATCGTAAGCACGAAACTTAATGAGTTCCCCAAAATACTGCATACCATACATATCTGTCAGCTCAAGGCTGTGTCAAGTCTATTTCACCCCCGAGTCTATTTCAACTCATGCGTCGGCCTAAGGCCGTACCGGGTCTATTTCAACCCCGAGTCTATTTCACCCTAAAGTCTATTTCAACTCATGTGTCACCACAAGGCTGTACCGGGTCTATTTCACCTCACATATATATAACAAACAAGCACACATGCATATAACACATACAACAGGAGTCACAAAGACTACAAGCACGTAACATATCCTAGTATCCTATAGTATAGTGAAAAAACTCACATCAGTCTGCCGTCAGCCAAACAAATGATTGGGTTGTTAAATTGGAAAATCTTCGCACTAATCAATCAAATAAAACCCCAATCAATAATTGGGCCATAAATCATAACCGGGAATCTAGTTCATTTGTCCAACACCTATGGTAAAAGACCATTTTACCCTTTCCTCACTTGGCCCAATAACCAAGGCCCAACCCAAAGGCACCAAAAGCCCAATATGGCCCAAATCCTTAAATGATACCCAAAGCCATTATGGGCCCAAATCCAAGAAGACCCAAAGACTAACAGTGGCCCAAATTTAGAAGGACTAGTAGCCCAACAAGGCCTGAAACACTAATGGTCCAAATATGGCCCAAATCACAAAAGTCAACAGCTGCTAAGTACGTCGAGCGTACTCAGACTTACGCGCTGCGTACACCCAGCGTACTCCACAGCAAGCCCAATTTTCCATTAAGTGCTTAATTGGTAAAGCCACTAAGTCCACTTCTCAGATCTGATCCTAAATGATGCCTTAACACGTAAAGTTGGCAACTTTAGTCCTTTGCATGTCTTAATGGGACCCAATACTTGATTTTAACCAATAGCTATAATAAAAACCCTAACTCATGCATGGTCCAATATAACACATCAAGATTGCATTTTTTTTAAGCATAAGGAGCCTAAAAATGCTAAGATATACCATCCCTAGCTTATGGAGTAGCTCATACTCTCAAGCATGACTTAAGGGACCATAAAATGCATAAAAAAAAGCCCTAACCAGATCTAACATAATGAACCATCAGGCTAATAGCTTTATACTTCCAAAAGTTTTCCAAGCTGGTGATAATTCTAAATCCACAAGCTCTAACCACACCATTGCAACTTCCAAGAGCTCTTATTCTTTCAAGATCACCAAAAATGCTCTCAAAGATCACTTCTAAGCTCAAAACACTCGAAAGGCAACTAGGGTTTCGTTCGTAGGGTTTGGAAAGGTGGAGGCTAGTCATAAGAAGGTCCAATAGCAACTTAAGGTGTTTAAATAGGGAACAAACCCTAAAAATTAGGGTTTGTCCTTGATGGTTGTACGCCTTCTGTACTCCACGTACGCCCAGTGTACGTGGGTTACCTCCGCGACAAAGTTATCGAGCCAGTATCCCCAACGTACTCCTAGCGTACACCCAACATACTCAGATAAGGACCAAAATGCAAGAGTTTTAAGGTTAAGGACAAAAAGGAAAAATACATGTAATTAAAAATGTTACAATTCCCCCCACTTGAATCAGACTTCTTCCTCGAAGCTTGTCGCTGCGAACAACTCTAGATAATGCTCCCTCATCTCGACCTTGGGCTCTCACGTCCATAAGGAACCCTTGCGGTGCTGCCAGTGCACTTTTACTAGATCCACAGACTTGTTCCGTAGAGCCTTCATATTCATGTCAAAGATGACAATCGGTCTCTCAATATAATTCAGACGATCATCCCCCTGAATATCCTCTAATGGAACCACCGAGGAATCATCAACCAAACATTTTCGCATTTGAGAGACGTGAAAAAGTGTTATGGATCTGACTAAGCTCCTCTAGTAGATCCAAGCGATAAGCAACCCTGCCCACCCAGGTCAAAACCTTACAAGGACCGATATACATGGGAACCAAGTTGCCCCACTTCCTGAATCGGATGACACATTTCCAAGGTGACACCTTCAGGAGAACCATATCTCCAACATGAAACTCTAGATCAGATTAGTGTTTGTCGGCATAGCTCTTCTGGCGACTCTGTGATGTATGAAGTCTACCCCGAACCTGCTGAATCAACTTAGTAGTCTTGAGTACCACCTCAGTACTCCCCATGACTCACTGACCGAACCCTTCCCAACATATCGGGTTCTTGCACTTCCTCCTGTAGAGCATCTCAAAAGGAGGTCGATCAATGCCTACGTGATAACTATTGTTATATGAAAACTCCACTAAATGAAGATATGTATCCCAACTCCCACCAAAATCCAATAGACATGCCCGAAACATATCCTCAAAGGCCTGAATAGTCCGCTCACTCTGTCCGTCGGTGTGCGGGTGGAAAGCCGTGTTGAAATGCAGACGAGTACCCAACTCCTCGTGAAAGCTCTTCCAAAACCTGGAAGTAAACAGGACATCCCTATCTGAAACCACTGAAACCGGCACCTCGTACCGTGCCACAACCTCCATGATGTAAATGTCAGTCAACCTCTCCGTAGAGATACTCTTTTGAATCGGAATGAAATGTGCGCTCTTGGTCAATCGATCCATGATGACCCATATCGAATCCACTCTGCGTGTTGTCCTTGGCAACTTCGTGATGAAATCCATAGTAATCTTTTCCCATTTCCAATCGGGAATGTCTAGCGGATACAACTTGTCGTGAGGTCGCTGATGTTCGGCCTTGACTTTCTAGCAAGTCAAACACATCTCCACATACCAGGCCACATCTCGCTTCATGCATGGTCACCAATAGTCGAGCCGGAATCCCTATACATCTTTGTTGCTCCTGGATGAATAAAGAACCTCGACTTGTATGCCTCTTCTATCAAAACCTGGTGCGCACCACCCAAATACGGATCACACACCCTCCGATAAAGGGTCAATAACCCACGACCATCATAATCGAAGGAAGTCATCTAACCCACTATGCGCTCATTTTTCCGGTGCTCTTCCTTCATAGTCTCAATCTAAACCGAGTATCTACCTAATAAATGAAAATGTTATTGTCACTTGTCATTCTCTCATTTATTTGGCCACATGTCATTTTGTCATAATTTTGAAATATATTTATTTCTCACTTGTCAATTACTTCATTATTCATTTCCACTATATCATTAATTTAGTTTCCATAAATTAAACCTACTATAATAATTAATAATTTTCAAATTTCAAATTTCAAATTTGAAATTTCAATTTCAATTTCAAATAAATTTACACTTTAAACATTTGTATTTAACATTTTATTATAATAAATCGTTTAGTACACGGCTCTAACAATTAAACACATAATTTTAATTAATTTATTTTTTGCATGTTTTTTTTTCATAATTCACTTATTTCATATTTCAAATTCAAATAAACTCTTCATTTAATCGCTGCTTTTTAACATTATGTTTTAATTAACCCGTATAATATACGGTTTCACAACTAGTTATCAATAAAAAGATAAACAAGATACATGAGTTTAACGATACATAAAAAAGATTAGAAATAGCAAATATGTACACAAAAGATCAAGTTATTTATTGATGATGCAAATTTGAATATCCAATTTTGCCCCTTCGTCGTCTCGTTGAATTACAAACCTAACCCTCAATTTTTGCTTTCTTCATCCTCACTCGACAAGTCTACTTCAACGTCACGACCAGCGGCCTTCTTCTCGCCGGCAAGGCAGCAGGTACTTTTTTAACCTTCTTCGCTCCTTTCAGTCAGAGATTCACACACACAGAGCACATAATCACACCAGCAAATTGATCGAGTTAATGTTCGTTTCGTCAAATTAGGGATTTTGAGAAACGACGACGATTTGTTTGCTGTTGATACCGGTATCGTTTCATTCATATATTTCGAAGCTTTATTAACTGTTGCAATTTCTGTTCTTGAGTTCGCAATGTCGCCCGATCAATATAGCCTTTACCTTTCTGATAATCAATTTACGCATGTTCGCTAATGAAATTGACGGGTATCACGAGATTAATCTGAAGTATTCAACTGATATACTACACGTTTGTGAAAAACCTTGGATCTGTCATTAACGAACTCGGATCGTTTCAATCGATTCATTGTTGTCGTTAACTAATCAACACAATTACATCACGATTTCCCTCCAGTTGCACATTGTTTATATTTTGATTGTGCCTTCCCTTACTTGTTTAATCACTAATCACAATCCTCTGGTTAGCAATGTCAAGGGTTACTACACTGTTGCAAAAGGGAAAGAGAGCTTTGCAAGAACTGGAACTGCTTAAAGTCTTGCAATCAGAGATAAGACACGAGCTTGCTAATGATCCTTATAAGGTACCTCTATTTCTATAATCATTCTTTCTTTTTACAGATACTAGACTAGTTGTTTTGTTAATGGAAGCTAATTAATGCATTCATGGATATGAATTTAGAATGAAACTGGTTCCTCAGGCGATTTTGTGATGGATTGGGATTCACAACATTCCAAAGATGTAACTATGCGCAAGAAGTGTGAATCTGGTGAGGAGCTTGCTATTTCTGCAATACTTGGTGAGGAAACCTTTCTAGGAGATGACTGTTATCCCAAGGAAGTGGATATGAAGGTGTGCATCAAAAAGACAGGATTGACCTCAATACTGCAGTTTGATTGTAAAGTTTTGGACCAAGGTCAAGATAGAATTGACTTTCATATTCAAAATGCATATTATTTGAAGTTGCCTACTGATTTCAGTTCCTCAGTCTACAGAGGCCCCCTGTTCAGGTATGTTTTTACTTTCCTTATCAATATAGAAAATGTACTTTATTCTTTACTCATAATCGCAACATACTTGTTAAGTTCTAGGTTTAAGAAATAATTTAAATTTGGTTAATTTTGATAAATTCATTATTTATTTTAGGAACTTAGACCTTGGTTTGCAACAAGAGCTGAAGCAGTACCTAATATCAAGAGGAATAGGGAAAAGCCTCACCAACTTCCTCCTTCTCCACTTACACAAAAAGGAGCAAAATCAGTACATAAAATGGTTGCAAAAATTGGAAGCCATGGTGGCATAAAATGGTAGCTTCTTTTAAGTTTTATGTAGAAGTGTTTGACAAAAGTAATGTTAGCTTTTGAAAGCTATAAAATTTCATAAAGACATGAAAACTAAAAGTTAAAACTCTGAAAAAAACTATTGAAGTAGCTTTTGGATTATCTTTTAAAATTTTTTAAAAAATAAAAAATTTTAAAAGCTTTTGTAAGCTTGTTCCCAACCACTCCATTCCATAAGTTCATGGATAGGATTTGGGAGAAAGTTGTTTGGATAAGATTTGGATAGGTTTTGGGAGTAATATAATATTGATTTGTACATGTCAAACAGTACAAGTTTGTGACCATAGGAAGTGAACCTTAAAGGAAGTGATAAAATCAGAGGTGACATTTCGGTTGACATTGAAAATGACTATTAAACTCAATTTTACTAGTATTAAGTCGGCGATAAAATCCTTATTGGAAGTGATAAATGGTGAATTTTAATTTTAGTGTTCCGAAAAACAAATGATGAAATTTTAAGAAAATGTTTGTTTTTACTAAATTAGAATAAAATTTTGAAAAAGAAAAATACAAAAAATGAAATAGATTCAAATAGTATCATAGTAGGGACTTACTAATTTAGGGGTGACCACAAATAGCGGGTATTTGTTTTTGGAATTGAAACCGTTGGTTCTAGAACCGGACCTAGGTCATTGGTTTAGGTTCCGGTTCCTAAAAATGAGAACCGACAATTACTGTATCTGGTTCTGGTTCCTATTTTTTTTTGTAGCCGTTAGCCGTCGGGTAATCCTTAGAACTAATTCCAAAATATTAAAATTTTAAAATACATAATATTTAAACGAATTGGTCATAATAGCGTTGATGGCTAAAACATTTATTAGGACTATCTAACTGGTTATTGGAGGTAACATGCTAATAAATCATATTTTCAATTTTTTTTTTCAATAATACAAATGGTCTAAAATGAATGTTAATAGATGACACCTTTTGAAAATATATGATGCTAAATAATATTAACATGTTAGTGGTATAAGAACATGAAGTTTGGTTTATGACTTAAACTAATTATACATGGATTAATTTAAAATTTTTTTTAATATAAATGTCAAAATATTTGAAAACATTGAATTTATAAAAAAATAAAAAAAATAATGAATCATTATAATAGAAATATTTTTTATCTTTAAAATTTAAACAAATAATTTAAATAAAGAAAAGAAACTAATAAACTTTAATTTTGGAAATTTTGAAATTAAAAGATATGTTTATTAATGAAATTAATATCCATTTAATACTATATTTATTGTAATTATTACATTAAAATATTATATGAAATTTAATAAAATAGAAAAAACTTATAAAATGACATATGGAAAAAAAATAATTCAAAATTACCAAAAAATGATATTTGACAAATTGAAATGAGAGGATGACAAGTGGCAAAAAAAACATTCATTTGTTATAGACTAGTTTATAACCCGTGGGAACCACGGTTACAAAATTAATTAAAATTTCATTGTAAAAATTCAAAATTGTTAATCAATTATTTTATATAAATTATTAATTAAGAGATATTTTTATTAGTTATGTAAAATTATATTTGTTGATTCAAATAAATATGTGAAATTAATTTTTAATTTATATCGAATAACTTTTATTTGTGAATTAATGTAAACAATAATATAAAATTTAAAATGAAAAATAAATAGATTGACAAGTAACATCACATTAATTAGGAGGTCTAATAAATTTGAAATGAAGAATTAAATGATTGACAAGTAGCATCATATTAATTAGGATGTCTAATATGGTGACACATGGTAAAACAACTACTCTTTTATTAGTATAGAGATGATTTAACAACTTGGATTATCTTTTAAAATGATTATTTTATTGTCGTTTGTAAATTGTATTGTAATGAACTAGTTATAGTATATATTTTTTGTTCAATTCATAAACATTATTTTGTATTAAAGAAACTAAAAAAATAACATAACTGGGTTATCCGGTTTCGGGATTGGTTTCAAAAATTTAAGAACTGCTTACACCAGTTTCGATTCTGGTTCTAACTTCACAGGATACGCCGGTTCTTCACAGGATACGCCGGTTCTGGTTACGGTTCTGACGAAATGAGACGGGTACCCACATATACCCATCCCTACTTAGTATGGATCATTTTATCAAAAAGCCTATAACAATAAACATTTTTACTTATGAGAGTAGAAAAAAGTTTTGATCGGTGTTAATAAAATAAAAGAAATCTACACATTATTTAAAAAAAATTACAAAAATGCATCATCTCTTGTAATTTTGTGATTAACCTTCATATGTACATGTTTATAAAAAAATACAACATACATAAGGTGTGTTTGATAACATACATAGAGTGTGTTTGACAAAAGTAGTTAGTAGCTGAAAACTGTAGCTTTTATTTGTATAAGAGTGTTCGACACAAGAAGTTGAAAATTGTTGAAATATATAAAATTACATAAAATTGTATATTGATATAAACTAAAATTATAATGATGATATATTAATCTTTCTAAATTATATTTATCAAAACTTAAAAATCATCCAAATTTTAATATGAATTACACCGGTTAAGTTTCTCAATTGGTAAAAACTTTTTTTATGCATATTAGTAAAGTTGTGTTTGATGCCCTACAAAAAGTTTATTTTTCGAACTTTTTTAATTTGTCATGTTTAGCAAACTAAAAGTAGTTTATACGTTAGTTTTTAAAAAAAAAATACTTAGGTTAACTTTTCAGGAGTTCTTTTAATTTCCAAATTGACAATTAATTATAAAAAACATATTTTTCTACATGTCATTTTATGTTATTTTATATCTTTCACCTAGTTTATCAGTTACATTTATCAAACGTTGTTTTTTTTTTTTTTGGAAAGGGAACTTCCCTAACGAGGGTTTCCGGGCCAGCTTACGCGCACCGACTAATCCCCCGCTGCAAACATGAGACTTTGTCTCATGCCCTGGAGTCACTGCAGGCGAACCTCCATGGCCACAAGGGCTGAGTAGTGCCAGGATTTGAACATGGGTCAATAGGTTATCCACCATATCTTCCACATGTCTTACCAAGTCACCACAACCCAAGTTAAAAATAACGTAGATGATATTTTTTACAGATAAAATAAATAAGACTTTTCAATTTCGTAAGAACTCAAACCAAATATATTTTATATATTATAAGTGTTTCAACGTTCTAAAAGAAATAATATTATTATATAATTAATTTTGGTTTATAAGTTCGTATCATAAAATATCTATTACTTTGTTAGATGAATATTAATAAATTATAAAATTCATTGATATTATTGTTTCAAATAAAGACATCAGTATTATTAAAATCTATTTATATTTAATCATATAAGATAATTACTAAAGTATGGATATGATTTATTTATTTTAAAGAGTATTTAAGTCAATTTGTTAAAATCTAATTTTTTTTTTGCTAAACGCTAGTTGAAGTAGATTTTGAATTTGAAACTTTTTGTTTATGGATATTGAGTAATCTAACCCTTATAAATGACCTTTTTGACATAAGTGACCATTTGTTTTTGAAAAGTAGCCATATTCTCCTGAACACATTGTTCCGGAGAGCTCTAACGAATTCCACAGTACGGTTCTGGAATATAGTTTTGTTGGAACCTAAAATTGAACCTCTAGCAATCACTATCCTTTGTATGTTCTAGAGTCAACCAAGTTTCGAGGTCAGTCCTTATTCCGAAGTCAACTTAAAGTCTGGAGTCTGTATGGTGTTCGTAGTGAAGATTGGTGAATGTCCGAAAATACTCTTCCGTTTGTATTAATTGTATTTGTCATTTTGTTCGATGTAACATGTCATAGGACTTAGTCCCTTTTGTCAAAACTTAGATAATCAGAGTGTCAGGAGCAACTCTATTATCCTGTTCTATGTATTTGTTATGGTCCAAACAATATAATATGTCTTCCTATTTATAGGAGAATTTAATGACAAAGTACTTGACGAATTGTTCAAACAAAAATAGCAATAGTTTACTTCACCTTCCATTCTCTTTCAAGTCATTCTCTCAAACATTCTTCTTGTTCTTCATTTATTGTCTTTACCTTGATCATTATCTTCACTCTTCATTAATATCTTGAACACTTTGTTGAATGCATTAACTCAGACTTAACTGGTCTTGGCAGACTTGACTGGAACATTCCTTAGTAAGCAGACATTGATCTTAAGCATTAACTCAAGGTTTGAGTTTTCAAACCTTGTCCCCGTGTATCAGATCTCTTGTACTCTCAATTGGTATCAGAGCTTGAGTGGTTGTCCTTTGAATCCATAAGATCAAATCATAGTTGGTTTGAAATTACCTTGGTATTTTAACCATTTTTGTGTTCAGGATAAAAGTTCTTCTATATACCACTTTTGCTTGAAGATATCTTAACTTCAATGGTTGCTTCTAATCCTTGACAAATGTATTCAATGCAAATAACAAATAGTGTGGGTTGCCCTACTCGTGCCCCACTGCTAGTTGTTGAAGAATATGATCCTTGGAAAGTTAGAATGGAAAGGTTTTTACTAGCTAAAGAGAAAGGTGAAGCTCTCTGGAGATCCATCAAAGAAGGCCCTCATGTTCCAGTTAGAACAACAGTTAGAGATGTTGTTGCTCAACTCATGGGTCAAGATGAATAACGACCAGCTCCTCTCACTGTTGACGATATTGAGAAGCTGCATGCTGATCAAGTGGTTTTTTCTGAAATGGTGTTTGGCGTTCCACCATCTCTCTTTGAACACATTAAGTTGTGTAAATCTGCCAAAGAGATTTGGGACACTCTTCAAGATTTGATCGAAGGTTCAGAAAATAAGAAAGACAAGTGTCTAACATCTGTTGTAAACGAGTTTGACACCTTTACAACAACTCCTGGTAAATCAGTTGCCTCGGCCTCCAACCGATACCTAATCGTAGTCAACAACATGACTGCTCATGGGATTGTCCGAACTCCCTTGGAGTACAATCTTAAGTTCATAAACAGCCTTGGTAAAGGATGGGGAAATGTGAAATCTTGTCTTCAAAGCAATGGATCTCTGAAGAAGCTGAAGCTTTACCAACTATTTGATGAACTTCAAGGTCATGAATCCAACGTTGCTCAGACCTTAAGGGAACTCTCCGTAGGTCCTCTTGCTCTCGTTAGTTCCTTTGAACCATCTATTCCAAACCCATCCATCTTGGACCCTCTCAAATTTGTTGTTCCACCTATTCAACCCTCCTTACCTATCCTATCCACTCCGAACTATCCTATTGATGATAATCTTGATTCCGAAGCAATGGACTCTGAACACCGTTTCCAACAGGAGTTCGCACTACTCTCCATGAAACACAAACGTCCTTTTAACCCTTCTTACATACCATACCAAAATCGCTTTCATGCTCCTCATCAAAGAAATCCCCAACCATACTCTGCTCCGGAACCTCAATCCACTCCATAAATTCCTTCAGCCTACAAACCAAACGTCACTAAAACCAATTCCATCTCGGAACCTCAACAGGCTCCAAAATTTGACAAACCTAAGATCATGTGTCATAAGTGTGGTAATGCAAACCATTTTGCAAAATATTATATGACCGAAATTCCATAAAAACCGAAAATCAAGGATTCCGCACTACTAGAAAAAAGGCCTTTTACGACGCTCATTGCGCGTCGTAAAACACTCAGACGACGCGCAAATGCGCGTCAAGGAAGGCCCTGTCATAAAGAGAGACGACGCGCATTTACGACGCGCATTTATGACGCGCATTTACGACGCGCGGTTATGACACGCAATGCGTATCAAGGAAGGCCCTGTCATAAAGGAAGACGACACGCATTTGCGTGTCGTAACCTTACGACGCGCGTGTTTATGACACGCAATGCGTATCAAGGAAGCCCCAGTCAAGAAAGGCCATGTCATAAATGAAGACGACACACATTTTTGTGTATCGTAATTTTAATTTTTTTTAAATATATTTATATATTTATTAATTTATAAATTAAATTTGCATTTAATCTCTCATAATACAAAAAATACAATAAATTGCACAAAAGTTAATGTCATACAAATAATCATTCCAATAGCAAACAAATGTAATACATTAGATAATCATTCCAATAGTAGACAAATGTAACATTTCAACATTTTTTATATAATTAACTAAATTATTAGCCACATTTCCTAAACTACCAACATAATTTCTATGAAGAGCATTAACACTATTCTTTTCCATCAAAAAATTCAAAACCTGCATAATTTAATTAATGTTTAATCAGCTATAGGTCAATAAGGTAGGTTTAAGCAAAAGATTTTCATAATAGTAAGATTTTACTTACCACTGTTGTTAATGACATTGAAAGAAGCAGCCTAACAAAGACCCCCTCAGAAGGATTACCACCACATAACTGTTGATATTTGATACTTTATTATTAAATGAAACCAAAAACAAAGTTAAAAAGTAAACAAAATCAGAAGGTTTTAGTCAAACTTACAGAGGCTGTAATTTCAAATATTACTAAATGACATTGATTGAACCACCTGCAGATTTACCATTTTGTCCCTATGAGATTCACTACCGGGGTGAAGGGATGTGACCATGTTCCAATTTGTTCCACAAATGGCAGAAAAAAATAGTTTTTTTTTACCGAATTGAATTTAGAAAACTTACCTCAATGCTTATTGCTTTCATCTATTGTAACAAAAATTTAAAAATTCACCAGTTCAATGCCTTCATCTATTGTAGCCTTCCAACATTGCAGGGACAAAGTTGGAAACTTTTTTATGTCTAGTTGCCTTGTATGGTTGAATATTCAAAGATAATCCACCTCTATAACAAGAAATAAGTTCATGTTAACTTTTCATAAATAACTAGGGAAGAATCCCCGCTTTGCGAGGTTGGATACTCCAAAAAAGCATTAATGGATATTTTCGAAAGGTAGGGAAGTATTTGAGTTGGTGGTTATGAAAAGATTACAAAAGTGAAGCATCAATAGTTCACTGTTTCAACCTGTTGATGCGATGGAGATGTTGTTGTCATTCAATCCCAATTCAATAGGAACCGCTTCAAATCCAGCAACGTCCTTTTTCTTGAGCTCTTTCTTTGACAACTTCGTATCAGTGTCCTTTGGAGGCAAAACTTCTGCAGGCTTTTCATACACGACCTCCACAACTCCACAACTCCACAACTCCATAGCTGACCTGTATGTCATTTCATTTATTTATTTTTATTTTTTAACCACCAAATTAAACCAACCGCGTTTTCAATAGATCAATAAGAATAAAACAAATCTCAATGGCTGATTTTAAAAATTAGAATAAATTCAAAGACTATTTTTTTGTTTCATGCATTACAAATAATGTAGTCATTATCAGCAGAGCCATCAGCATCAGACCATTCACCTTCTTCTTTTTCAACAACAGGTCTAATATCAATTGCCCTTTTCTTGTCTTCATCAACTTCAGATGGTTGTTCTACTTTTTGACCAAACAAAATGCTGAAAGCCTGAAACAGAGGTTGCATGAGAAAAGGCATTGTTGTTTATTAATCTGTTGATCAGGCCAACTGAACTTTATTAAAATGTTGCAGAGTTTTATCGTCATTAGTTCATAAATGCAATTTCTAGGTAAACCAAACAAAGAGGTTTTGTTCTAAACGACCTGATAACCCGAATCAAACGTACAAAATCAAAAACCTGATACTACTTGATGTCATTTGGTTTTGATTGGTGCACATAAGGGCATTCTGGGAACTTTTAAAAAAAATATGTAACAATTGACCTGACATGCAACCACATGGTTTTCAATCATGTCCACTTCAAAGCTTATATGTACATGAATATCATTGAGATAAATTAAAAGCCACATATTTGTGAGGACAAAGCTTGAAAAAAAAAGCAACAGAAGTTGCCTATATGGAAATTAAAATGAATAAACATACCCATAACGCCAAGTAAAGTTTTATATTTTTATTTTTATTTTTATTTTTTATTTTTATTTTTAAGTGACAAACATATTTTTTAGTCACAATATGAATATCCTTCCATTTTTCTCTATTGATACCAGCTGTATGTAACTTGTAACTAATTAGTTGCAAAATATAAATTTTTTGCAACAAAAGGAATATAGTTATGTTTACCAAATAGAAATCCACCGGTTGGTATTCAAAACAAAAAAGCACAAAGAACATAGAGTTATACTCCATAACTGAATTCTTATTGTAATAAAGAAAGGTCAATTCCAAACAAACCGTAAGTGAGACTCAATGAAAAGGTTAAATTAAATTAAGTAGGATTCAAAACATCAAAAACTTACGAAATTCATAAACAAATGGTTGAATCAAGGGTTACCTGCTCCTACCCATGAGACTATCTACAACAGGAAAACATGCCAAGTATAAAATTAAAAATTATAAAGATATGATGTTTCTGTGAATTTAGATACACACACAGACATACCTTCTGTTTGACTACCCCATAACTTGGAAGATGAATGTGAGAGGTAATTTATATAAGCTTGAGCTACATGCCCAAATAGAGATACCCTTCTCTTTCTCAAACACCACCAAACATCAACCAACTTGTTAAAAACACACTTCCCTCAACATCAATATTGGCAAAAAGAAAGAATTTCTGCAACTTGGAAGCAACAACAATAGAAAGGCATTCAAGTTCTCCAGCTGCAGCTTCTATTATATTCACTACTTGCTGCACCACCGCATGAACATTGCTGTTATCTAAGTCTTTAACATCTGTTTCTTTCCGAAGAAGCTCTGAAACAACATGTTTGACTCTTGAGACCTCTTCTTCAGTTAACCTAAACCTATCTGGTACAAGTTCTGAATCAAGAATTGGAGAAAACGAGCAGGATTTAAATAGAAATGTGCTAAAAAAGAATATATACACAAGAAAATTAGTTAATTTATAAACTCAGCCTTATTTAATTCAAGAAAAACAAAGAAACTTACTCATACAGCTTCAAAATGCTTTTCAAGCATACCCAGTTCCTCCTCGTGCTTTGATTCCCACCCTCAGTGCTAGCTCAAGCATCCGATTTCTGATTCAAATTAAAAAAAAAATCAAAATATTAGAAAAAGAAAAAGATGAGAAGGCGTTGGATTTACTGTAGTTTCTGCCGTGGTTAGAAGTACTGGTAACATAATCGAGACCCAAAAGACATCAGCATCAGAACTAAAAGACATTAGTACGATCGAGAAAACCCTTTTCCCAATTCTAGGGCTTCACATTTTCAAAGGATCCTTGACCAAATAACAAAGAAATGAATTCTAAAATCAAGCATGTAATAAAAAAGATAGAAAAGGGGAATCAGATTCACATACGGCGGAAGAATGACCGGCGGCTCCAAGGGTACAATCGACAAATCTGAAGTTTGCGGGAATCAATAACCTCCAATACCTCACCGAGCATCACCGGAATATGACTCTCGGTGTCACCAAATTGACGAAAGCTCTCCTCATCGAACTTTTTATCCGATCGAGTCCTCCTCTTCACTACAAAATCTATTAGAACTCGACGACTATTAGCAATAATGGAATTATCTTTTCAGTTTACCTTTTTCTTGTTACGAGTAGAAGCAGATAAGGTAGTGGAATAACTAGCAACTGCGAGAAGGGAAGAGGAAATTTGGTGGCGGTAGCAATGCAACGACGATAATGTGAATGAAGGATGAAATAACAGTTGCTTAAGGCGATAAGCTGAATACATATGCAAGGTTTTGACTCTCGATTCGCTATAGGGAATGAACCAAACAAGAGCCATCAAATAACCCTAGGAGTGAAATTAAAGAACCCGTGAAGATTTTAGTTGTGCGAGAAAAGAGAGTGGTGAAGATATTAGGGTTTTTTTGGGTATTGATCAGTGAGAGAGAACAGCGATGGAAACAAGGTAGAGGATAAAATGGCGGACTTTCAAACTTTTGTGATTTTCATTTCCCCCCAAGTTGCAAAAGAAGAAAACGCGTGTTTCATTAAATAAAATATAAAGCGACATCTCTACACGACACCCATATTAACATAGGTGCCCTCCGTGTTTTTTTTATTTTTTTTATTGGACATTAATTTTAGGGCACGCAAAAAATGCGTGACCTCTATCTTTCATTATTTTTAAAAACGGACGTTATTTTTAGGATGCCCACAAATGCGTATCGTAAATCACTGCGTGTCATTGTTTGCGCGTCATTAAAGGGCAGTTTTCTAGTAGTGCCGCTTATTATGCCCGAAGAGCACACATAATGGATGAAAGTGAAAAGGCATTTGTTATAACCGTGTCTAGAGATATGGAAGGATATTGGTCGTCTGAAGATAATGATGATATGGTTACTGGAAGAAACATGTGTCTGATGGCGAGACAAACAATTGAGAGTGATGAAGGCTATTGGTCTTTAGGGTCAGAAGATGAAGATGATGTTGTTGAACCAAACTACTGCTACATGGCCACCAACGATCCACCAGGTCAAAGCATCGTTCAACAGGTAAAATCTATGATTACTAATAATAATTTTGATCTGTCTCTTTGTGAATCTTATCTAATCCAAATCCAAACAGATATGAACACCATCTATAGAGCCTATGGTCAGCCATGGAAGCCAGTGAGAAAAAGGACAATGAATTGAATCGTCTCAGGTTACGTTTCGAGGATAAGAAATTAAGAATAGAGTCTTTAGAACGAGAGCTTGTAATGTCACAAGATGAATGTATCATTCTTAAAGACAAATGTGAAATCACTTATTCTGAAAGAAATGTTTTAATTTCTGATAACAAACGTCTCAATGCCAAAATAGATTATTTGCATAATTCTATTGACTTGCTTGAAGCAAATCAACGGATGACTCATAACTTTCATCATCCTTGGTAAAAAGCTCTTGGTCTTGGAAGCGAGTTTCCTAAACCAATAGCTAGTCCCTTGAAGGAGTTACCAAACCTAACTTTTATGGGAGATGTTCCGAACCATCAACATTCAGATACTCATGTTTCTCCCCTGTCACCCCTTCCTGAGACCTCTGACAAATTTGAATCCTTAATTCCTGAATTCAAACCAATTGTTGTCAAGTGTCCTGATTCCACGCCACTTCCGCCTCTGACAAACCTGGACCTGAATCGGACCACGAAATTCCACCATAGTGTTTCAAATCTCATCGATTATGTTCCAAAACACAATCCTCCTAACAATTGTGTTGTTGAGGAAATTCTTCCTGTGAAAACTGAAGCTGTTACTTCTGAGTTTGCATGGGCATCTTTAGATGATAACATTGAAACCTTAAGCAATGTCTCCTCTAATTCTTGTGAATCAAATTCTTTGGTAACCTCTAAAACAACCTTGGTGCCCATCAAGCCCAAGTTTGGAAATCCTTCAAGTGGTCAATCATCCAAGTCAACATCTGACCAAAGAAAGAAACCCTCCTTGAACCGAAAAGATGTCATTAGTCCTAAGCAAGAAGCCAAAAATGCCCTTAAAGAGGATGTTAGGACAAGACAAAACTCATGATTTCTTGAAAAATCCAAAAGGAATGTGTCTAGGAGTAATAGAAAATCTTTTTCTCAGAATCAAAACAGATTTGGTCCTATTAAGATTCTCAAAAGACAATCAAATCTTCCTAGTCAATCCAAACTTAAGAAAGTTGCCAAACATACTCCTAAAGTACAAGTTTCAAGTACTCAACCTGCCCGAAATGACTCTTCACGAACCGTTTCATCAGTTTTTATAGCCAAAGCAGATGGTACAATTTTCAAACCTCAATCCTTTTCAAAATCAAATGTACCTTCAAACAAAGAAAGATTTTCAAAGAAACCAATTTCACAAAAGTTTTCAAAAGAAAAACTTGTTTGGAAAGTAAAAGACCCCTTGACTCTGGATGCACCCACTGCTCCGAAGGCCACATGTCCACAAAAGGTCATTCCGAACCACCAGGTTATCGAATACGATTATTGGATAGATGAGAAAACCATGACCTTTTGCCTGTTTCCAAATAATTCACGTGATAACTCTAAAAAACACATTGTTGTTCGTAAGTCACAACCCAAGTCCAAAGCCCATAATCTTGTCTCTAAACCTAACTTGGAGCCTAAAAACTCCGTCACTCACTAATTTTGCAGGCGCTTTGTGCTTCGGAGCAAGATACAATATGGTATATTGATAGTGCTTGCTTCATGCACATGACGGGCAAAAGGACTTTCTGCGAGATCTCAAACTTTCTCCAAATGTTGGTTACGTGACATATGGAAAAAACTCCAACTCTCATATTCATGGTTATGACATCCTCACCAATGTAAATTTCTCTATTTTGAGCATGGCTTATGTAGCTGACCTGACACATAACTTGATAGGTGTAGCTCAACTCACTAACTCAAATCGGCGTGTTGAATTTTGCAAGAAACATAGCTACATGATGTCCGAAGACAGAAAAGAATGTTTTATCAAGTCAAATCGCAACAAGAATATGTACCCGCTCGACATAAAAATGATCATTGGCAAACCTCATCTCTGCCTTCTCTCCAAAGCTGTTCCTGATGTAAGCTGGTTATAGCACCGAAGGCTTGCTCATCTGAATTTTCGGTACATGAATGATCTTGTATCTGGCAAAATGGTAAGAAGACTACCGCTTCTCAAGTTCGAAAATGGTCATTTGTGTGTTGCATGTGAGTGTGGAAAGCAATCAAAGAAGGGTCATCATGTCATCATCGAAAAACCGATCTCGGATCCATTGGAACTTCTTTATATTGATCTATGTGGACTGTGACATCCCCAAAATCTCGGCCAGAAAAGACCGATTTTCATTTATGCTTTTAAAATAATTTCAGAGTAAATCCTTTTGATTTGAAAGAGGTGTGGAATTTGTTCCCAAAAACAAAACATGATAAAATAATATTTACCAAAGCATTTCATAAAGAAATGTATTTTCATTATATAATCAAAACTCGGGATGTCATGTTCCGATATAGACCATAAAGCATAAACGATAACATTACAAGTCATTCAACAAATATATACATATACAGACTTGTAAACAAAATAACTTGATGGTTCATCCATCCTTTGCCCTTGCGCCACTACCTGTAATACAAATAAACTGAGTGGGTCAGGCTTGGGAGCCTGGTGAGCATATAGGGTTTTTCAACCCACAATAAATAATTATATTTAATTCCACCAACCAACAATAACCCAATTACCCATTCCCGTTATTCTCACTTTATATCCCTAAGACAACTAACATAAGGGACCTAGTCTAAGAATATTTCATCGGGGCGACAACACATGCTTCGAGGGTTCCTCAAAAATATAAGTCAAATAAGGCAACCATGAGGGGGATGGAGTACAGCGAATGAACACCCAAGTTCATTAACACCTACAGGTGGCGAACCTGCTAGCATTCCACAGGACTGTCTAGAAAAGTCTGTGGTCATCATCTAAACTCCGCTAGATGACTAAATCAAAAACATCGAGGCCTCTCATCTTTTTATCACAAGACAACTATCTACCTATGTTCTACCCAACATTTTAGTAGATAAAATATACATTTTTATACATAGTTTAAAACCTGTATAGTATGTTCATTCAAAACACATTCTAGATAAAAGATGAGGCACATAAACATATCATAGAGAATAAATCATATCTATGAGATTAGAAGATAACATCGATACACTCACATAACACATATACTTAGTACGTTAAATCGATACTTGTATAAAATCGTGCATTTGAAAGAGATTATGTACCCCCTTCACATCAACACCAATATATATAAATACATAACACGTATTTCATAGTAAATACTTCGTATTTATGTATTAGAAGAAAGCAACTACACCCTCACTTGATCAGAAGATGATCAGACAGCACTACGGCTTGTAGAAGTAGTATTCTTCGGTAGATCTGGAAGATCTTCACAAAAACCGGACTCCTCGCGGACAGAGCTTCGGCTCGGGATCTTCAGGGCTTTTGGACTTGCTTCGGGATATTTCTTGCACGTAAATCGAGGTAAAATGGGAGAGAGAGGAGAGAAAATAGCAACCCTAAACGGCTGGCCCTTCAAATCTATTTATAGGGCAAATTTGGCCCTTGCCACGTCGTGACACCCTTTTTCCACATCGTGGGCTTGGTCGTCACTGCATACGTCATCGCAAGTTGCGTCTGGGGGACTTCCGGAGGTGTCAGAAGACTTGCCACGTCGTGGCACTGCTTGCCACGTCGTGGTCTCTGACACAGCTTTGGGGTTCGCGCCCTGAACTTCAGAAATTCATAACTTTCGCGTACGAACTCCGTTTTCGACGTTCTTTATATCGACGCAAAGGTGAGATTATGCTATACAACTCTCGTTTAGACTCAATTGGCTAATTTTGAATTGATTTTTAATATATTATAAGTACATTACTTATATAGTATTTTTAGTAGGCCGAGATAGGAAAACTCTGTTCGAAATTCATAACTCCTTCATCTGAACTCCGTTTTGCCTATCTTTTCATCATTTCTCTACAATTAACGAGATCTTCAATTCTCATTTAGATTGTTTCGGCTAAAAACCGCTCGATCTCAAATCGAGTATTCGGGCTGCATACTGCTAAGTCGAAACTTCGAAAAATCATAACTTCCTCATACGAAGTCAGATTTGGGCGTTCTTTTTATGCATGCTCTCGGTTTAACGAACTCTACGACTTTCGCTTAGATTACTAAGGCTAAATATCGCTCTAACGTAAATTTCACTTTTTACGTCATTCAACGTTGCCGGTTCTGTCGTGAAACTTCGACAGGTCATAACTTCTTCGTTATAACTCGGATTTCGGCATTCTTTGTATCTTCGGAATCCTTGTTTCGACCACTACATATTTATGCAAAGATATCGGGCTTATCCCACACTTCAAATTTGACGCTTATTTTAGTCTTAGTTCATTTAATTATAATAATTAAGAAAATAAACACACAATCCACATAATTCACATAATACTCAAATATTTCATCATTAATACTCCAAAAAAAGTTACAAGGGTTAACCTAGACTATTACATCAATGATAATGCCTAGCCTGGAAACGCGGGCGTTACATGGACCATCAACTGTAGAGAGTCTTCATAATAAGAAATACATTCTTGTGATTGTTGATGATTTTACAATGTTCACTTGGGTCTTCTTCCTTAGGCTAAAGTATGAAATAGCCTCTGAACTCATCCACTTCATCAAAGGAATAGAAGTTCTCATCAAACTTCCTGTAAGAAGAATCTGAAGTGATAATGGCTCGGAATTCACCAATGGAACCATTGACAAATTCCTCACCGAGAAAGGAATTGATGACAACTTCTTTGTTCCTTACACCCCACAACAGAATGGTGCAGTCGAAAAATGTAATAGAACACTTGTTGAAGTTGCTCGATCCATGCTCAACTTTGCAAATCTTCCACTCTATCTTTGGGCTGAAGCTGTTTCTATGACATGTTTTACTCATAATAGAAGTATCATCAATCGACGCCTCAAAAAAACACCATATGAAGCCATGAACGGTGGAAGCCAACTATTTCCTTTGTACATGTTTTCGGATGTCGATGCTTCAACAAAAACAATCGTGATCAGCTTACAAAGTTTCAACCCAAAGCTAATGAAGCAAATTTTCTTGGTTACTCTTCAAAATCAAAGGAGTGTCGAGTACTTAATCGTCGTACTCAAGTTATAGAAGAAAGCTTTGATGTTACCTTTGATGAAAATTTCGTTCGGAATTCTGGTCCTACTCATGTTACCACTCACATTATGGAGTCTGATGCTCCTCCTCTAGAATCTCTGAACATTCAAGTAATTCATGAAATTGACTTTGAAACCCTCTTCGGACCCTTAGAAACAGCCCTTGATTCGGGATCTCGAACAAGGCTAATCTTATCAAATGAAGCCCCCGTTTCTCAAAACGTATCCAGTCCGACTCGCAGTCTTCCTCCATTTTGATTCTGAACCATTTCAACCTTTTTAGGTTGAGGGGGAGAATGGTCAACAAAATGGTCAACCCTCACTTGAATTAAATGTGGATGGATTCCTTGATGCAACAGCTAAATTTGATTCTAATCCTATCAACAATGATGATGAAGTAAATTTGTTTGACTTCCCACCTGATGATGATGTCAACCTCTCCGGTTCAGAAGTTCAGGGGGAGCAATACAACCCCGTTGTCAATATAGGATCGTCTGCCGCTCAAGAGCTACCGAGACTTCATATCTGCTCCAAATCAAGTAATCGGAAATCCAAATGTTGGTATTCAAACTCGCTCAGCTACAAGTGTTCAAAATGAATGTCATTTTTCGACATTTATCTCTATGGTTGAACCCAAATCCATTAAAGAAGCATTAGAACATGTTGATTGGATTACATTCGTGTAGGAAAAATTAATAGAGTTTGATAGAAACAAAGTGTGGACTCTTGTCCCTCCTCCTCCGGATCACCCAATTGTCGGTACAAGATGGGTATTCTGAAACAAGCTAGACGAAGTTGGAGTTATTATTCGGAATAAAGCAAGGTTGGTTGCCAAAGGATTCACACAGGTCGAAGGGCTTGACTACGACGAGACCTTTGCTCCTGTTTCCCGTCTTGAAGCAATAAGAATATTTCTTGCTTATGCTGCTCATAAAGGCTTTAAGGTTTACCAAATGGATGTTAAGAGTGCTTTTTCTAAATGGTGGACTGGATACTGAAGTATATCCTCAACAACCTCCTGGTTTTGTCAATCTCTCATTTCTGAACCATTGCTACAAGCTCCGAAAAGCTATATATGGCCTCAAGAAAGATCCTCACCTTTGGTATGAAACACTCACTGACTTTCTTAAATGCTACGGTTTTCAAATAGGAATCCTTGATCCAACCCTGTTCCGAAGATAAAATGGAAAGCATCTCATGCTTGTCCAAATTTATGTTGACGACATCATTTTCGGATCCACTGATTTAGCAATGGTTGCTGACTTTGATAAGTTAATGGTCAGTAGATTTAAAATGAGTATGAATCGGGAATTAAGCTTCTTTCTTGTCCTTCAAGTCAAACAAACTAACAAAGGAATTTTCATTCACCAACAGAAGTATATTTTGGAACTCCTCAAAAAGTACTCAATGGACACCTGTGCCTCAGCCAAGGTATCAATGGGTTTCGCACACAAGATTTTTCAGACCCTTCGGGTGTAGCAGTTGATGAAAAGAAGTATAAAGGAATGATTGGATCCCTGCTCTATCTTACAACAGGTCGTCCAGACATCATGTTTGCTACCTGTATTTATGCCAGATTTCAAGTAAATCCAAAGATGTCTCATCTTTTGACTGTTAAGCAAGTATTCTGATACCTCAAAGGTACAAAGAATCTCAGAATTTGGTACCTAGCAAATGAGAGTTTTCTTCTTCAAGCTTACTCAGATTCAAACTATGGCGGTGTTCAATTGGATAGAAAAAGCACATCTGGTGGTTGTCAATTTTTAGGAGGTCAATTGGTTAGTTGGTCATCCAAGAAGCAAAACTGCATTGCTCTCTCAGCAGCCGAAGCAGAATACATTGTTGCTGCTAGTTGTACCTCTCAAGTCCTATGGATGAAATCTCAACTTCTGGATTATGGCTACCGCTTTCAACACATTCCGATCTATTGTGATTCTCAAAATGAAATTGCAATCTCGCACAACCCAATTCAACACTCCACGACGAATCACATTGACATAAGGTACAATTTCATAAAAGATCATGTCTACAATGGCAACATTGAACTCATTTTTGTTCCATCTGACGATGAAATTGCTGATGTCTTTACTAAGGCATTAGACGAAACCAAGTTCAACAGTTTTCTGAACAAAATGGGTATGATGATGCCTGATCCTCAATGCTTTCAAGAGGTATGTACTCTCTGATGGAAACATCAGGAAGTAAAGTTGGTTCCGAAGAAAAATCATTTTACATATCAGAACTATTATCTCTCAGAATAATCAGGATCATTTTATGTGTCTTTTTATCTAACCTTCAATCTCAGTGTAAGCTGAACAACTACTAAATCTTTTGACATTCAAAGACCAATATAGTCACATTGGTAACAACCTTGTCTCAGAACTTACTTCATAACGTTATCCAGGAATTCAAATCCGGAAATGTATTGTATTATGAACTCCGAAAGTTTTTCAAATCTCACTTCAGAATTTCAAACCCTTGTTCCGGAATTTTTTAAAAATTTTGCTTCAAAAAATCCTAAAACTTTGCTCCGGAAATCTTTTTCAAATTTTCGTTCCGGACGTCTTTCTCAAATATTTTGGTCCGGAATCATCTCAAATTTTTCTCTCCAGAATCTTTTCAACTTTTTGCTCCGGAATCTCCTTAAAAATTTTGTCTCTAGAATTTTCGAAATAACTTCGGACCATTTTAAGCTCATATGTTTCATTCTGGAACAAATCACAAACTTGCATCCCAGACTTCTCATTTTATGCAAACCATTTTCTAAACTTCCGAAACACTGTTGTCCCAGAATCAAACATTGTGAAGTCCAAAGGTTTTTTAAGATGAAACGTTTTCCAATGGTTACTTTTGTCGATACCTATCCTTTCTCCTCGAAATCTGCTCCACGATTGCACGTCTCTGAAAAGCAAACATCCCATCACTCAAACGACAGTTTCTATTTTATGCATTGAGCAAATTGAAACTTTCGTCATCACAGGTCAACTCACCCTATAAAAGCAAGACATTAAATGCAACCCGTTTCTAATTTCGGATATCATCATTGCCTTTCTTAACCTGACCCGTTTCCATCACCTATATAAACTCCCTTAAAACCCTTTTTACCTCTTTACGCGCACAAAACCCTCAAACCCATCTTCTTCAAGTATTCAAACTATTCTTCAAGCTTTCAACTTGTTCATCAATGGCGTCTTCTTCTCCTATTGAAAATGTCCAAACTGCTCCCAAAATCTCAAAATCCACTACGGAAAAGAAATCGTCCAAGGGTTCATCTTCTTCCATGTCGACAAAACCTTTCTTAAGGGAGACAACTTAACTCTTTTCACTGGATCCAAACGACTATGATGAGTCAACTCGAGTGATGATCGAGTTCATTGCTCATCACCCAATCTCTATGTCACCCACGAAGATTCCAGATCCTCCAATCCCACTTTCTCTACTTCACACAGCGTTTGAACGCATCAAGATTCACAATGGAACTCTTGAAATAAAAATCAATGGAGATAGGATCATGCCTGTTCATAAATGAACCTTCTTGAAGGCAATTGGGGTTGCAGGAATGTCACACCCCCAAACCAAGGATGGCGGAAACATCCGGGGGTGGAGGACTTCATGTACAGTATCACAACAACGTGTATAATAGTGCTCAAAGTAAATACAACCATCATAAATATAATTGAAAAAGTTACACCAAAGTATATGTTCACATGTTTCAAATCAATTACATTATGATGACAAAAGTAAATTGTTGACGGTTTAACGTCCCATCCTCAAGGCGCTGAAGTTTTTCCTGTTTCACTGATTTCCTGAGAATACAAGTAGTTTTGAAAGAGTGTCAACAATTAAGTTGGTGAGTTCCTAAGAGTTTTGTTTGAAGTAGAAACCGTTTTCCTTGTAAAATCGATAGAGTTTGATTTCCAGAAAATCCAATATTTTCTTAGTTAAGTGTAAACAGAAAATTCCTATATGATGTGTTAATGAACCCTAGATTGACCCGTAGATTTCCCCTATAATCGTCCAGCGTATATAAGTTATATAAGATTTAAGTTAGATAAAACGTTGAATATAGTGGGTCTGCCCTAGGTCCACAACCCAACGAGGAACAGGAGATGAGGCGGGCACCACCAATTCTAAGCCAATCCAGACTAAATTCTTGTATGACTCAAGCATATACACTCAACGATTATAGTTGAAGTCTGATAATGCGAAAATTTAGTGTGGACTTAAATCCAAAAACCGGAACCACACCCTAGTGTAGTGTATGAAATAGTAATAGTGACTGTGAATATAAACTATACATATCATAGTTCATCGGATAGTGATAGTGACTAGTGAACATGAACTATGCATATTATAGTTTACCAAAAGTGGTGGTGATGGTTAATATAACCTATACATATCATAGTTCATCAAATAGTGATAGTGACTAGTGAACATGAACTATGCATATTATAGTTTACCAAAAGTGGTGGTGATGGTGAATTCCTTTCTTGTAATTAAGTTCATAGGGTAGTTGAAACATAAACTATACCTATTATAGTTTATCACTTTGTTTGTAATATATATATGCCATAACTATACCGATTATAACTAGCGTGTTCGTTTGTGGGGGTATAATGGCTTAACTATACTTATTATAGTTTATCATAATTATCCATAGTGGTAATAACTCTTTTGTATGTGTAAAACCTTTAATCATGTGTTTGTTATGTAAAATAACCCTAAACTATACCTATTGTAGTTTATCACTTTGTGTGGGTAGTGAGCATAAGCCTTACTTGTCATAATTTACCAATGTTTATATTTTAATGGATATAGCCTTGTAATATCATTTATATATTTACCATACTTGTGGAGGTATAAATCCATTTGTTTTCTGATGTATGTCTATATAAGAATACAAAATTGTCATATATTGCAACAACACATAATCACATAATGATGTATACCTTGCTCAACATGTTACAAGGTGAAATGAAATTTATAGTGTTTTTCTGTTAATAACATTTTCTGTAACTGTTATTGGAAAAATTGTAGAAAAATCATAAAATGTCCAAATCAAGTTCTGTAACTTCTGAGAGTTTGGAAAATGAGTCTAGTTTGTTCATAATTTTTATTATAATTTTTAATGACTTCTTACTTGTGTGAAAAAGTCCATAATCACAGACTGGTCCGGGTTGATGTTTGAAATGATAGGCAGTTTTGTAAAAATCACCATAAATTGTAGAAAAATCGTATGGAGATGTGCAAGTAGTCATTTTAAAGCTAAGAAGTGGAACTACATGCACCTAAAACAGTTTTGAAAACTAAAATGTTTAAGTTGTCCAAAACAGTCCGTGAATGGGGTTGAACTTTTCTGATGAAGGCTGTTAGAAAAGTTTAGTTATGTTCTTGGTGTTTTAACTTGTATTCCCCCCCTAAAAACTTGAGAAAACTTGAAAATGTAGGGGTATGAACTCACCTTGAGTGATTTCAGTAGGTAAGTGTTGAATAAGAGAAGTGTTCAACCCAAGAACACTTGAAGAATCACTTGAAGATTCGAAGATCTAACAAGAATGTGATGATGTTTGTGTAAGCAATCTTTGATTTTGAGTAGGAGGATGTGTAATAATCATAAGAAAGATGATGATACTTACTAATTGTAAGAGAAGAGCCTTGGAGTATGCCTTGAAATTCTCGAATTAGAGAGAAAAAGATGAGAGAGTTTGGAGTGTGATTCTTTGATCAAAATGAGAGAATGATTAAAGTGTGAGGAGAGAGGATGGATGTTCCAGCCCTAAGAACATGGGAATAGTTGAAAATAGTGAGAAAGGACCTATGAAGTGACTAGGGATGGGCTGGTGGTGAATAGTGACATGGAGTGGGTATGGGAGTGGTTGCTTGTGTCATAGAAATAAGTAAAGTCAACACTCTACCTTTGTACTTCACCCACTCTCTTTTGGATAAGGTTTTATTCTTAAAAATGTGATTAATTAATAGTTAAGGGTCTTTATATGTTAAAATAAAGTTTTGGGTGAAAATTCCGTGTTAAAATAATTAAAAACGGGCCTAAAATGCGAATTTAGTCAAAAACCGGGAGAAAAAGGCTTCCCAGCGAGGCCTCTCGGTCCTAGGCCGAGGTTCGGTCAGGATGGTGCTGATTCGGAAGCGAGAGGCTGAGCCAGAAGAAAGAACGAGGGCGATGGGCTCGATCCGAAGGTCAGAAGGGAAGGTTCGGTCCTCGGTCCTCAGAAGAGAAGGTTCGGTAGCCATTAGAAGAGAAGAGGTCAAAACCGAAAGGTGCCGAACGTTCGGGTTCGGTTGAGCAGCCTTCGGCTCAGAAGGGTTCGGTTCCTAAGAGGGGTTCGGTTTCGGTTCCTAAGAGGGGTTTCGGTTCCTAAGAGGGGTTTCGGTTCCTTAGGTCCGTTTTTCGCGTAGACTTCCGTTTTTGGGCTGTTTTCGCCAAATTCGAGGGTCGGGATGCCCCGAGTGATTATAAAGAGTTGGGAGAGATTTCGAGAGAGATTTCGAGAGAGATTCCACATACTGAGAGAGATTTGGGAGAGATTTGACATACTTGGAGAGATTTCACATACAAAGAGATATTTGGGAGAGATTTCACATTCTTAGAGAGATTTGGCAGAGATTTGACATTCTTGGAGAGATTTCTCATTCAGAGAGAGATTTAGGAGAGATTTCACATACAAAGAGATATTTGGGAAAGATTTCACATTCTTAGAGAGATTTGGCAGAGATTTGGCATTCTTGGAGAGATTTCTCATTTAGAGAGAGATTTGGGAGAGATTTGACATACTTGGAGAGATTTCACATACAGAGAGATATTTGGGAGAGATTTCACATACTTAGAGAGATTTGGGAGAGATTTGACATACTTAGAGAGATTTGGGAGAGATTTGACATTCTTGGAGAGATTTCACATGCAGAGAGATATTTGGGAGAGATTTCACATACTTAGAGAGATTTGACATTCTTGGAGAGATTTCTCATACAAAGAGATAGAGTGAAAACGATTGAGAGCGGTTTCGTGTGTGATGAATGTGAGTGTCTGGCTTCACAATGCAAGGTCCGTAAGCCCCATTAAGCCTTGTTTAAGGATCTTGCATACTCCCGATGAGTATGCAACATTGTTTTATCGGTTTGGCTCGCCACGTACCATAGTTTTAGGTTAATGAGATCTAGATGTACGCACTTTTGATTTATGATCTCTCATTAGAATAGAGAGTTGTTTAGAAATTACATAACATAAACTCTAGTACCTACGGGCAAATTAAGTTGACCGGTTTGACTTGTTGACTTTATTTGACTTTGAATTGACCAGAATTTGACGGTTTTCACAAGGAAACCTAGAAGACTTCGCTGTTCAAGAACCAACGACTGAAGAGTTTCAGTTGTTTCTGAATCACGTTGGGTACCATGAAGAGTACAAGGCAAATAATTTCAAGAAATCGTTCGTTTCAGGCTTATGTACTGTTCTGATGCACTTTATTGTTCGAGGTCTATCGGGCAAACATGGCAGTACTGACTCCTTAAGCAAGGATTGGCTGTATGTCGTATACAACATCTACTTCGGAAGAACAAATGCTGTTGATCTTACGAAAGTGTTATCGCAAGATTTTCGTAAGTTCGCCATCAATCGCAAGCCTCATGAGATTTCAAGCCCTAGATTTTGGGCTCTCACCATTCAACAATTGTACAAGGAATGACGTGAGCCAATCGCTGTCAACATCATTCTGGAAGAGGTATTTCTCTCATTTAAAAATATTAAATCCTATCGTCTTCCAGACCAAAAGTCCTTCGGACCTGTTAGGCGCTTACCAGAACACATGCTAGCCCTTATTCAATCCGAGTCCCTTTATTTGAAACAACATTTAGAGACTTTGATTGTGTTCGACCCAAAACAATCCACCCATGTATCTGTTGAGCCCATCTCGTACAAGGGCAAGGCAGGTTCTTCCAGAGGAAAGAAAAAGAAAGCGGTCAAGCGCAAATCTTCCCTATCTAAGCCAAATGCCAAAAACAGATCTAAAGTTGACCCCTCCCCTCAACGGAAGGAATCAAGGACATTCCGGATGACTCTGGCCATCCCTCTACCCCTCCTACCCACTCTTCTGAGGTACCCCTCGGAGTTTCAAAATCACCTGCTCACACTCACAGGGAGTCTGCTAATAATCCACCCTCACTTGCCCAACAAGGTGATGTTGGTGTTGAAAAAAAGTTACTTGCCCCTGGAACGAACCCATGTGTCACATTTGATATTCCAATTTCTTCTACACACGCACGGTCCGTAACCCCTGTTTCGGACCCTAAGCATTCCGAAGACGGAGTTGTCCCTCCTACTTCAGATGTCTCAACTGGTCTGATTCCCGTAAGCAGTACAGGACGAACAGGCATTAATGACCCACTTTGGGAAGATTTTGTGGACATGACTCACTCAAGGCATCCGGAGCTCACAAGATCCCAAGTTGCAGGAACACTCATCTCCATGAGGAACAGGGCCATTCAGAGCAACATGCCTTTTGTTGTACCTTCCGATGAAGTAGCTGACTTGGAGTTTGCTTCCAAAGAAACTCCCAAAACTCCATTTGACAATACAATGCACTCAAATCCTAATGAAGATCATTCTGATGAGGTTATGTTCGCTAATGAAGGTGCCTCCGCTGTTGTTCCCCAATTTTTCACATCACTCCTTTTTTCCTTTAAAGCCTTCCTCATCAAGGCCAGATTTGGACTTCGGAATTTCATCATCCTCTTCGGAATTAGTTGATGAAGAAATTAATGTAGAGGATTAGGTCTAAGCCAATACTGAAGATGAAACTAAGTCCACCCCCAAGAACAAATCCCGAGATTCCACTTCAGACACCAGATCTTCCCCACGAAACTACGTTGATCTGTTTGCCCTCCTTGAAATCCGAGACTCTGTTTCCAATACCATGAAGAAAGTCAATGCAATAGAAGCTTCTGTGGTCGGACTCAAAACAAGACTCGATGTCAATGTTTCCGGACTGGATTCCAAACTGGATGCAATCATGAACTCCTTATCCGCAACCAAACCATTCGGGCCCACCATTATGTAACGAGAAGCTCAGCTGGATCAACTCATTTCCTTAAGGCTCATGCACACCATTGAGGAAGTTGCGAAGAAATGTAATGAAAGCGTTGATCACTACCTTGACACCATCACCAAAATGTTAAAGGTCCATGATGATATGCTCAATGCTTCCAACGAACTCATTAAGCAGACTCATATACATCATGTAAAGTAGATCCAACGATTGGAGAAGTAGATCCGGAAGAAGTATGAGATGAATCTCATCATGCAACAGGTCCTCATCAAGCTTCATAGAGCATGTTGGAACATCGTTGATGTTCCCAACCACAAGTTCGATGAGATGCTCTCCATTCTCTCCCAACTATTCGATCACCTCAAAGCTCAAGCTCCCACTGTTGAAGCCTATGATGCTCTCACCCTTCAACTCAACACCAGCTTCCAAAAGGTGTTTGATAAATTTTCAGACCTGAAGGAGTCCACTTTCCTTGCATCGGCTCCGAGGTTCACCGATGCAAGAGGGGGAGAAGGACCAAGTCATAGACATCAACCATCAAGATCTGCCTCAGAATATTAGCTTCGAGATGAAAATTCTGATGATGAAGTCCAAGTTCTTTCCGGACTTCTAGGAAATGATGATGATGATGAAGGTGAGGAAGAAGTGTAGTATGTCACAAATGTAATAGTAGATCTTCAGGCTCCAAAGAAGCTACCAACTAAAGTGATGACTGAAGAAGAACAAAGAATGTGGTCTGCAGTTTCATGGCCATCTACACTGCCAAATGTTCTTAAAAGTAGTATTGAAATTGCTAAGGTTAAAACCAAACTAACGGTTGATGTCGTCCGAGCCACCACATCCATACTACCTCCTATTTCGGCTCCAAAAATTACTCCAATCGATGAAGGTTCTCCACTCCGGAAATCATATGATATTCCGGAATAGCCCCTTATCTCCTCTCCTCCATAATTTATGATCGATGAAAACATGCAACTTATCCTTTCCTCTCTTCAGAAGCATAAAGACAAGGGAAAGAAGCCCATTTCGGGCGTCTCTTACAATGCTCCACCCTTGACTGATAAGAGTGGCTGGTCACAATAAGAGATTAACATAGCCCTAGAAAATAGCATCCGGATCCAATCCTTCAAGGATGATAATCCTCGTCCAATGCTGGGTATCTCTCTGCTTTGTAGATATGAAATCTTGAAGAACGTAGACATAGTGCCCTTTATGTAATATGATCTTCCGAATCAAGATTTGGACCAAATCGACCTACCTTTATCTCCGTTCAGCAAGACCTACACCAAATTTGATCCTCTTCATCCAGAAGATGATCCTCAAATGATCATCCGGACTGAACGCGAAAGACTGAAGACTTTCTATTTCAAGAATGCACTTCCTCTCAAATAAGTCTGGTCTCGTAATAGGATCACAAAAAATTCTGACTTCGGAAGAAAGATCCTGACAAAGTTTGAACTTCACTGCTTGTTGTTCCGGTATCACATATTCCGGAACAAACCCACTCAAAAAACTATTACTGATGCTGACTTCCCGACCATCAATCCAAATGACATCTTGACTATTGCTGCTCACTTCCAAAGCATTCAGTCATATGATCTCATTCTTGGAGCTTATCACGCTGCTCTAGGCTTCCTTAAGGACTACGTTGCTGAATTTTGCAGATGTAACGATGAACTGGCCCATCTGTTTGGAACAGGAAAATACTTGGCCAAAATCAACTTTAGACTAGCATAATATGAAATCTTGGCAAAGGGCCCCATCGATGAGCCAGTACTTGGTTTTGTCTACTATCAAAGAAAAACAAATCAGAACGACTTCTTCCGAGTTCAAGACAAACACTTGGTTCCCACCAATACACTTCAGAAGTTCATTAGTCGAGCATCTAAGTTCGAAGCTCCTGAGCACGTTAAGACCAAGCTCACCAATCAGCTACAATGGTACATTGGAGTCCGAGAATGGTTGTACCAGGAGTATGTGTTCATAAAAGAAGATTCAAGGAAAATTTACTAGATTGTTAAGTTCACTTAGGGGGGAGATTGTTAGAACCTAAAAGCGAACCTCTAGCAATCACTATCATTTGTATGTTTCAGAGTCAACTAAGTTCCGAAGTCAGTCCTTATTCTGGAGTCACCTTAAAGTCTGGAGTCTGTATGGTGTCTACAATGAAGATTGGTGAATGTCCAAAAATACTTTTCCGTTTGTATTGATTGTATTTGTCATTTTGTTTGATGTAACATGTAATAAGACTTAGTCCCTTTTGTCAAAACATAGACAATCATAGTGCACACACCACATCCATCCTTTCAAACTTGCACAAACATGAAGAACATTGGATAATATTCAAGATCTAACCACCAAATTGATGGGTTTGAGCCAAAAGAACATCCTATGTGCTCATGCAAACCCTAATGCTTGGATCTCAGTTTTTCTATTGTACATGCAATTCATCCAAGAATTTCAAACCCTAGATCTAGTGTATATAATTCAAAATTAACATAACGAAACAGATCTAGATGATTACCTCTTCTTCAAAGCTTGAATCTTCTTGTCCTTGGAGCTTAGAGTCACAAATGTCACTCCTCTAATGGCTTACAAACACCACAAGCAAGAGGGTGATCTTGGAGAGAGGTTGGAGGCTATAGAATTCGGATATAGTACTCTTAGGAATAAGGTTAGCCAATTTCTGAAGCCTAAGGGGTCTATTTACATTTGTGCTGCAAGGGTTTCAGTCAAAACCCTAATTGGATAGCTTAGGCCTTAAGTAGTCCACAAAACCTGCCAGAATAAAGGCCTTAGATGAAATTTAGATGGACTCCTACTCTAATTTTGTCCACCCCTTAAATCCATAAGGATTCTCAGCCCAAATCAACTATCACACAATTGACAGTTCCAGTCCCCTTTATTTAATTTATCTCTTTTAGTCACAAAATTAATTACTAATTAATTATTGTCTAATATTAATTAAACTATATGATTTATCTTTTAATATATTATTCATATAACATATTAATAAACCATAATAACCTCTTTATTCATCAATCATCCTATCATATTGCTTTGGTGAAGGCAACCCAAAAGGACCATGCACAACCGGGTCAAATACTTACCAAATACAGTTACGGGCTTAGACACTAATCCATCACAAATGACATAAAGCAAACAACTTGGATACTTACAAGGGTCCAGAGATAATATAAGGTGATGGTAATGTTGATTCCTTGCAAGTTCCACCAAAAGATCACCTTCTTCCTATTCTCCTCTTCTTCTTCAAGCCCAAAAAGCTCAAGAATCAAACAACGAATGGAGGCTAGGGTTTACTGAGGTGAAAAGGGGCATGACGAATGATAATGAACCCTAAAATGGGTTTAGAGGGGTTTAAATATGAAGGGAGCCCTAAAAGAATGATGGGCTTGGGCTAAAACAACTACCACGTCGTGGCAACTCTTGGCCACGCCGTGGTGGCTCAAGAAAATGTGTGTGCCGTTTATTCAATGCTACACCGTGGGCATCCTTGCTCCACGCCGTGGCACAAATTTTTTCCCAAAAACTCCATCTTTAGCCCTATAGAATAAAAGTTAAACCATACTGGAACACAGGTGTTACAACACTCACTCGTTGCATAAGAACCACCCCCAAAACGGTGGTGGATGCATCATAATATACAATAAAATCGTCAACACCCTCAAGGTGGATTAACACTAGGCCTCACATAATTGCCGCCTTAGAGTCTCGAATGCAACCTGCTGCTCAGGACCCCAGAAAAAAAATCCATGCCCTTCCTCATCAAACGAGTAAGGGGCACTGAAACCTTGGAGGAATCCTAAATAAATCTTTGGTAATACCCTGCTAAACATAGAAAACTCTTGATCTCCAAGGGAGACTTCGGGACCTCCCACTGCATAAGAACTTCAATCTTTGTCGGGTCGACCAATATCATGTTCTGGTTAATGAGGTTTCCCAAGAACTTGACATCCCGTGACCAAAACTCACACTTCGAGAACTTGGCATGCAACCGTTCCTGCCTCAAAACTCCTAGAAGCTCTCAAAGATGTTCTCATTCTGCTCCCTGGTCTTGGAATAGACTAGAATATCATCAATAAAAACAATGACTTATCAATCAAGAATCGGCATGCACACTCAACTCATCAAATCCATAAATGCCACACACACATTGATGAGCCAAAACGGCGTCACCACGAACTCGTAATGACCATAACGGGTCCAAAACATTGTATTCTCCTCGTCCTCATCTCTAACCCCCACCTGATGATACCCCGACCTCAAATCGATCTTGGAGAACCAAGATGCATCCTGTAGTTGGTCGAAAAGATCGTCAATCCATGGAAGTTGGTAACAGTTCTTCATCGTCAACTTGTTCAACTCCAGATAATCAATACACATGCGATGAGACCCATCCTTCGTCTTCACAAACAAGACCGATGCTCCCCAAGGTGAACTGATCGGTCTGATAAATTGTTTCCCCAAAAGCTCCTGAATTTGAGAGGACAACTCCTGCATATTTGGTGGTGCCAGTCAGTATGGCGCCTTAGCCATTGGGGTCGCACCGGGGACCAAATCGATCAAGAACTCAACATGCCTCTTAGGAGGCACACCGGGAAATTCCTCCGGAAACACAGTTGGGAATTCCCTAACTACAGGCAAATATGAAACCGAAACCTACTTCCCGACCCGAGTATCGACCACATATGTTAGGTAACCCAAACACCTGTGCTAAAGATACTGTCGTGCCCCAGGTTGTAGAACAAAAAGCTAATCTAACTCTAGTACGCCTCTCCATAAATAATCAATTCTCCCCTACCTGGGGTTCGAACTACTACCCATTGAACCTCAAAATCAATCATCGCACCAAACCTGCTCAACCAGTTCATCCCGACTATCACCCATACATACCTTATGGGGATAGAAACCCCGTGTTCGT
The DNA here is from genome assembly GCF_002870075.4 of Lactuca sativa. Taxonomy (NCBI): domain Eukaryota; kingdom Viridiplantae; phylum Streptophyta; class Magnoliopsida; order Asterales; family Asteraceae; genus Lactuca; species Lactuca sativa. The sequence goes on along the minus strand of NC_056627.2, from coordinate 329,877,366 downwards.
TGGCGATAGAAACCCACAATGGACACTTCAACTCTCCAAGAGTTATATCAAAACTCCTACTCCTAAGACACAGAAGACCGAATCCCACCCGATTAAAACACCACAAGATCAGGCAAGGAGTTCACTAAGATGATACCTAGCAGAATCACACACATAAGCATACCATAATATAACTAGCAGACTAATAAATGAAAATATATCGGTAATAACGAGTGGCACTGCCCTGGCCTCCTCTGCTGTGAGTTGGAGAGCATGACCCCGAGCCCTCGGGGGCTCAGCTTTACCCTGGCGTTCATTCGTGATCCGAAGGGTAGAAGTAGTTTGTGCCTGCACAAGCTTGTCAATAAGAAAGGTACATTGGGCCTTCATATGGCCCACCTTCTTACAATGATAACAAATCTTGTTACTCGGCGGAGGAGCCTGCTGGCAACAATCATTCACAAGGTGTCCCTCCTTGACGTAATTGCGACACGCTGACGATGACCGACACATACCCTCATGATATCTCTCGCAATTGTCACAAGTGTGGCCCCTTTGTCCCCCAGATTGTTTATCAGTGGTCTTGAACCACTTGGATGAAGGATGTAACTAAATGGGATCCTGCCTTTGCTCCCTCGTCTGGTTCTCAATCTCAATATCCCAACTTCGGGAAGCATCTCGAAGCTCAACGAGTGTACTGTAGCGCTGGGTGGACACAAACTGTCGAATATCGGTCTTGAGCATGCTCAAATACCTCGTCATCTAAGCCTGCTCTATGGCACCAAACTCATGACAGAACAAAGCCCTCTTAGTGAACATCTTAGTGATCTCTGTCACTATCTCCATTGTCTATCTCGGATCCAGGTACTCCTAAGCCAATATCTCCATCTCCACCAGTGGAACATATCTCGTACGGAACATCTACGAGAACTACTACGAAGTCACAACAGCCCTATGATCAGGAGTATACGAATCAGTGACCAATCTACGCTAATCTTTCGCCCCTAACCGGAGAAGGTTCAGGGTGTACTTGAACTTCTATCCATCCGGGCAAGAACGTGTGAAGAAACAACGCTCCACATCAAACAACCACCTCATTGCAGAATCGGGTCGTTGACCACATCAATCTTCGGCGGCTTCGTGTTACTGAAGTCCTGATACTGGAATGAAGCTCCTCCTCGGCCTCTCACAACAACAATGATTGCGGTGGCTATAACAGTAGCGGTCTCAGTGAGTGTTAATGTATCCCTCTGGGGAACGTCAAAAAAGAAGGCAAACTAACACCGGGCTTTGCTTGGTCAGAACCTAGTCTAAATCCTAGTCCGGGCCTTTGCTAACCCGAAGAGCGCTGATATGACGGTTAAGGTGCATAGCCGCGCCTTAACCCCTTCTCCAGGAAATTACATCCTGACAAACATGGGACCAATCATAGAGTCCCACTCGCCCATTAGGCGATAGCCATGATCTTCGTAAATGTTTAGAAGATCTCCTTCTAGCCAATTAGGAAGGAGGCAAAAAACGTGACGGAGGACCCTCCAATATGGGTCCGCCACGTCGCACCTCTCAAGGGAATCCTCAACAAAATCAGTTGAGGGACACGTCTCTTAAACAGGTATAAAAATATCCTACTTCCTCGCAAGTAGCGGGGGGGGGGGGGGGGGGGGAATTCTCTCTTTCCTGTAATCTTCTACAGTCCTTCTCATATCTCATATTAACTTGATCGTCAGAGCTTCGTCCCGAGAACTCCTCCTGGACGTTGAATAACAGTCATATCTCTCTTTTGCACTATGATAACAGGAGAAGATACCCAAACGGATCTCCCCTGCGGTTCCGACTCAATCCTCTCCATCATATCACAACATTTGTGCCATCTGGGCGTATCTTTAGAAGGATACATTCACAAAGCAAACCCAGAAAGCAACGATGGCAGGTGACATCCCAATGACATCAGGGGCAGTGGCGAAAAGCCCGCTGCGTCTAATGTTGTCACTTGATGGCGGCCAAACTTCTATTCAGGAGGAGCACGTTTCAAACTACACACCGGTCTCACAGACACCGTCCAGTTCTGTAGCTGAAACGACGACAACCTACATAGCCAATCTATGGCGCCCAACAACCAACACAACCCCACAAGTAGCAATCATAACCACAACTCTGCATATCATCGCAATGCAACAAACAGAGATCTCTGCCTCGCAACAACAACCCTTCCACACTGGAACATGGATCCCTCACACCATTCAACCGTAACCATAATATTCCCCGATGGTCCACCCACACGTCGCCATGGCAGGGTTGTCTCATGTGCCGATATTTTCACAAAAACCGCCGATCTTCAACCAACTTGTACAACAGACGCCAGGTTCAAACCCTGCACTGTCTCAGCCACAAGTAATAAATGTGCAAATTTTGTACAGCCAGGAATCTGGCCCTTATGGATCCGTATTTTAGTTCTCAGTAGCATCTGAATTCAACCCCCTCATGGTAGTCGGCCAACCGTTCAACCCTTACACACAACAGTACGTAGGAGCAAGCCCATATTTGGTTCCCCCGGCAGGGAAATATGCAACCCAGAACATTGGGATGTAGCCAATCCTACATCAGTATCAACCGTACATCTCACAGGTGGCCATGCATACTCAGATGTATGCGAGCCCTTACCACATGCCACTACACATGGCTTATGGTGGTATGCCATACTCATACATGGACAACCCCATGCGAAGCATAAGTTCCAACTTCAACCATGAACTCCTACAGTATGAGATCCCGCACCGCGATGATACCAAACATGCCAAAGTATGACGACACTACAGACCCAGACGACCACATTAACAACTACGAGTGGACGATGACATCTCTTAAGATAGATCGCTGCTTCACTTGCACGTATTTCCCTTGTACCTTAACAGGAATCGTGGGCAAGTGGTTCAAGTCTCTAAGGCCAGGCAATATCTCAAGCTTTGAGTAGATGAAATACCTTTTTCCTCAACAACTTCATGCAAATGAGAAAAGGAAAAGGGGACACTAACTCCGTGATGGCGTGTAAGAAAAAAGAAGAAGAAGCGATCCGTGACTACTATGTCCGGTTCACAATAGCTACCTTAAATGTCCCAAGACATGAAGAGTTCCTGGTGATAGGCGCTTTCGCCCAAGGCCTGCTTCCTGGACCCCTATCGAGGAAGATGCAAGAACAATTCCTAGATCCAGGGACGAACTCAAGTTCTATATGGAAAAAAATACTTGCGTCAAATCGAGGGGGAAGAACGAAAAGAGGCCAACCTCAAGGTCGTAGCTAACGCCTATCTCAAACAGGAGGAACTGGTGCCTCGACCAAGTCCGGTTCAACAAGAGAAGCAAGATGGCAACCAACAGAGACACAACCGCCATTCCGAGCATATTTCACGGCGGTATAGACCATTCAACAGGGATGATAGCAGGAGTAGCTGCAACGATGTCCACACAATCAATAAGACTCCAGCCAAGGTGAACAAAGGCAAGATCAATTTCTTTGAGTATCATCGAAGCAAAATGCACGACCCCAATGAGTTCATAGTATTGAAGCGGGAGATTGATGAGAAACAACTAGTGGGAAATATAGTCGACATAACAAAGGACCTCAGGGCGAAATTTGATGGGGACATAGCAAAGGACCTCAGGGGGCAAGGATAACGAAAGAAGGGCCGAGATACTTACCATCATAGGGCCCCACCCATGTAGCAACCGCCAGAGCCAACACATGGGCGCACAGGTATACCATTAAAACATTCTCAACATAACATTTTCAACGCACGATCCCCGACCGGAGCACTGGGACCCGAAGGACCCTTTGCACATCACTGGTTTCATTAGCCAAAACCATGTTGAACAAGTATACAAAGTATAGAGGTTTTGCGTATTTTCCGAGTAGCAACAACGGCTGATCACCTACGCTACTTAAGCAAAATCTATGCAAAGATGAAACCTTAGGTCTTAAAAGAGTCATAATCTTTACCTACAATGTGTCACTAACATCTCAGAGCTGAGAATGTACAAATCAAAATTAATGGCACAGGATAAGGGGTTTTAAAAGATTCATAACCTTTCCCCTGATATTACAACAGTAAAAGGTCTTGAGGTGACGATCTCGGCCTATGTATTGGCAGTTAGACCATACAATACAATCCATAACAGCGACTAACATTTCACGGCTTAACACAATAAGCCTAACTAAGCATACAAATCAACGGAGCATAGCTCAATAATAGCAGCTATGCGACGTCTGAAGCACACATTAGCCGATTAACGCAAACCCTAGAACAAGGGAATGTGCAGTAAAATAGTATGTCCTTAAAGATACCACAAGGGAATTCATAATATATGTGTTAACATGCCACTATAATGTGTATACATAAAAAAAGAAAATGGAAGTGAACACCTCCATGAAAAAGTACAAAACAAAATGCACAGTTTATGGTCATTAACGGCCAACATTTATTACTATACACATAGTACATAGAAAGGCCACTACACAACGAACAAAAGAAAAAGACACAAATCAGCCCTTGGAGTCTGAGGAAGAACCTCCCGGATTCGGCCTGTGACAAAACTGGCGGGAACCATTATAATCCAGCTCCCCCAAGCAGAAGAGACCCACGAAATCCGTCTAAGCTAGGGACGATAGAAAGGCGTCCACCTTTTCAACCTTTCTTGCAACACGGACATGATATGGGACTTCAGGTTCTCTGGAACTTGTGGAGCAACCAATCAATCGCTTCCCCTTTTCAAACCCAAGGGCCTCACATGCCTCATGAAAACCTTGGATCCCACTGGCGAATTCCGCGATCTCAATAACTTTATCAATTACGCGAACCACTCCTTTCTCCAACATCTATTGCAAACTACCCCAAGCAACCGTACCATCAACACGAGCACGGGAAGTTGCTCATGCAAACCCTAAAGCTTGGATCTAGGTTTCTCTATAGTACATGCAACTCATCCAAAACTTATAAACCCTAGATCTAGTATACATATTTTGAAATTAACATAAGAAATCAGATCTAGATGATTACCACTTCTACAATGGCTTGAATCTTCTTGTCTTGGAGCTTAGAGTCACAAATTTCACTCCTCTAATGACTTACAAACACCACAAGCAAGAGGATGATCTTGGAGAGAGGGAGGAGGCACCAAAACATCCTAGGGTTTCTCCTAGAAGGTTAGGGATATTTTTGGCTTACCAAAAGTTCCATTTATACTTAGGCTATTAGGATGTTCAACCAGGAAACTTTAATCTGACTACTTAGGCCCTAAGCAGCCCATGGACTCCCTCCTTAGAAGCCTTGGATGAATTCTAATGGGTTTACCCATAGATTTCGTCCACTCTAACTTCTATGGAGTCCATTAGCCCAATATTCAACTATCAAAAAATTGACAGTTCTAGTCCTCTTTATTTAATTAATGTCTTTTAGCCACAAAATCAATTCTTATTAATTCTTGACTAATATTAATTAAACAACATGATTTCTCTTTTAATATATTATTCATATATGATGGGATTAAAACAACTTTTAATCTATGAAGATCGATTAGATCTTGAACAAGTATATGAATATGAAACAGCAAGAACACAATATTAAAAACAAAGCAGAACGCAATATTAAGAACAAAACAGCTTGAATCAATCATGTCGAATGATTAAATAAAATCCTTAGAAGAGCTCGATTAAGAACATCAACTGTAAAGGATTGGAAGATTACAAGAAAGCTATATCGTAAAACTCTGGAATGTAAATCTGAAATCTTGAATCTTAACCTAATATGCATGCAAGCATTAACTTAAATACTATACATAAAAGGCTCTCGGTTGGACAGGCCCAAACCGGAGAATAAAAGGCTAATCTAACGAGCCCAAAAGACGCAACATCTAATAGAACTTCAGCCCAACAATCTCCCCCTTTGCGTCAATTTGGAGCGAGACCTTCACTTCTTACTTGGGCTGGCGGCTGAAGCTGGTACCTTCTTCTTCACGGTACTAAACAGACACTTGGTTATGGAAAGGATGGTCTGTCTAAACCGGATGTACCACTCGATCATATCATTGAAGTACTTGATGTCATCAGCCGAATTGTCCTTACACCGCTTGATGATTGATAGGACGTGTTCCAAGCAGGTAGTGGTGTAGAGGTGCTTGTCAGCTAAAGCGAACAGACATTTCTGTCCTTTGGCTCTAGTGAACATCACAGAGTTTCGCCTCGAATCTATCTTGCCCATTTGCATTTGATTTAGATCACTGGCCGATCCCACAGGCTTGACTTTCGGTTTCTTCTTAAAAACTGTGGCAACCTCCTGATCCATTAGGGCCACCTCCATGATATAGCATGCCAGCATCCTTTTGACATGGTCTAAGATGGGACCATATTCGGCTTCGTTTGTCAGCAGGATATTGTACAAGACTATCCAATCATGAGGGTTCAGATTGGGCAGATCCGCCAGAGAGATCATGTGAGCAGTTCTTGCAGATCCTCGGATAAGCTTGAACTTGACGTTTGTGAATCTCCCCACGGCAAAAGGCTTCATCACCCGAACATTGACAATCTTCTGGGCGCTCCATGTAAGATATTGGGGGCGAGCGGCCTCCAGGTAGAAGTCAATGAGCTCCCTGTCAAGCTCATCGTTCGGATGCGGGACTTCAAAGATGTTGGAGAAGGCGTGGAAGACGAACGCCTTTCGAGTTAGTGGCATATCGAACTGCGAATCGATGGTGTTGTTGCAGTCGAACGATATCACCGGCTCGAGCCATAGTATGCTTGGAGTTTCTATGGCCTCCTTTATCAAACGATCCCTGGTCCAGGCAGGGAAGAGCAGCTTTCGGCTCTCAAGGAGATCGTGGGCTTCTTTTTGCTTTCGTTCGGCTTCTTCAGCCTCACGCGCCACACGACTGGCATCACTTTCAGCATTGCGACTGTTTTTCCGTTTCAACATGTCGGCAATGGTCTCCTTGTCTTCATCTTCATCTTCATCTTCATCTCCTCCCTCTGCTATGTTTTTGCCTTTGTTCTTCACACCCGAACCCGAGGCATGACCAGTTGGGGGTGGTTCGGTTGTGTGAGTAGCTTTGGAGGAAGGAGGTGGTTTCGATCCTTTCTTCTCATCTCCCCCTTGTTTCGGAATGGACACGAAACTCGGCAGACCTTCAATTTTGCTTAAGAGGTCCATGGCCGGGGAGAGCTTTTCAGTGAGGGTGCGCCTCACCGAATGATTAAGGATGGGGTCGTGTGCTTCCAGGATGTTGGATAGAGCGGCGTGGACATCCGAAACACACGTCTTTATGACTTCCCTCTCGGATCGAAGAGCTTCCAATTGTTGTTCGGAGTTGGAAAGCTGCGTGCTCTTGACCTTTAGGGCAGTCGTTTTACTCGCCAGAACGTCCATCAGAGAGTTCTCTGCCGCAAGATCCTCTTGAAGTTTTGCCAGACGGGGATCGATGGAGGCACGGAGTGCCGAGTTGTCGTCGCTGAGAGTTTGTCGGAGGGTAGCGAACGAAGTCAACTCCGTCGAGACTAACTTGGCCAATTGCTGAACAATCGGTTCCAGAGTTGTCTTTGTGGCATCGGCGCTTTCCTGCAGGGACTTCAGCAGGTCAGAAGCGTCGGAGAATAGTTTATCGACTTTTTCGGTCGCAGCCTCACAGGCTCGGGTGGAGGCGTCTATCGCAGCAGTTGCTGAGGCCAGTGAGTCATGTTGAGCCCTAGAGAAGGCATCAACTATCTTCTGAAGGGCAACTTCAGATAAGGATGACTGCTGGTTGGACGAGGAGGCGAGAAGTTGATCAACCTTCTCGTTAAGCTCGCGGAGATGCTTCTTTGTCACTGGAGCATCATCCTCCTCATCACTCTGAACTTGAAACGGACTATAATAGACCGAATCAAAGTTCATGTGATCACCACCAAGGTATTGATCATCGCCATCGGAGGCGTCTTCTGGAGATTGAGGTGGTGGTGAAGCTGGGGGTGTTGTGGGTTTGGTTGGTTCAGGTTGAGTGGGTGGGGGGTTAGTTTCGGGTGGTGGTGTGTGGGTTTCGGTTTGTGGAGGTAGGGTTACGGGAGGGGTTTCGGTTACAGGTGGTGTTTCGGTTGATGTGGTGAATATGGGTGGGGGTATAGGGAATGAGGTTGGTGGTATAGTAGAGTTTATGGTGGGAATGGAAATAGGTATTGTGGGTGGAGGGGAAGGAACTGGGGATTGGTGAAGTTCCATCTCCGGGGTTGGGGAGCGAGGGGGTGTGTTACCTCGCTGAGGAGATTCGTCTCCTTGGGATCTCTCAGAGTCCGAACTCCCACCTTCGGATTCACTTGAGGAGGAGGAAATGACGAGCTTTCGCTTTTGTTGGGTCTTCCTCCTTTTCGGTTGTGGGGATGAAGCAGCCTTCGGTTGTTTGCGCTTTTTGGGAGAAGGTTTTGGCGCTTTGGATGGTTTCTTCCCCTTGTCTGCCTTCTTACCCCTGGCCACCGGTTTGTCGGCATCATGAATCGAGCGCAGCATGTCCGGTGTCAGTTCCCTCGGACCAGATGGCCCTAACTCCTTGATCGCCTTGATCATACTGCTGTCTGAAGGCACACTTCCATACATAGTCTCCGGGATGGAGCCAATGAAGGAGAATTTTGATGCATCCGAGACGATGATCTTCTTGGTATGGAACGTACCAATAGAAGACATCGATGCACCATCAGCAGTTGGGACATCAAACCTGTCCATAGCCCATCTTGTGATCAAGATCCAGAACCGGGCCAGCGACACCTCGGAGTGTCGAGAAGTAGAAGAGAGGCTCTGAAGCAGCTGTTGCCAGAGGACAAACCCATAATCCAGGTTTATCCCATTGTACACTCCGTACATGATAGAAAGAAAAAGACGACTTGCACCGTCAGATCCTGAGCTCCTCTCTGACAGTCCCTTGAAGAGAACTGTAAATAACCCATTCCACTGGGGCGGTAGGCATGACTTCTTGAACCTGGCGACGGAGGTGAGAACCTCCGTGTAGCCCATGTTGTAGAACATGGTGTAGAACATACCAACCGGAATCGTCTCCGGGTGAACTCGCGATGAGTCAGTGGCAAACCCTAACAACGTGCAGAAACGGGGGCGAGAAATGGAAGTCTTGTGATCTCCCACTTCAAAGAATACCCGGTCGACGCCCTTGTCGTAGTAGGCCGTCGCATAGACCTGAGATAGAGCCACCAGTGGCACCGTTTCAATTCTGGACAACGCCGGAGCAAGCAGGGAGTACTTGAGGCATTCGATAATCGGCGACATGTAGGGATCATAGGCCAGTGGGTTGAGATCAATCACGAGGCATTGCTGAGGACGGATTGGAAGAATCTGAGAAGTAGCATGGCCGGATGAAGATTCAGCCATTGTTGCAGGTGTGGAGAAGAAGAAGAACGGGAGAGTGTTTTGGGAGTAATTTTGCTTTGGGAATTATGGGGGCAGTAAAGAGGTAAAACGTGGTGTTGATGGGTTTTTATAGTGGGTGATAGGAGAGAGAAAGATCATTTCAAATCTCTTATGGAAATACGAAACGGGTTTTTGGAGTGACTGATTGGTGACAGTTGGGACGTGCGATGATCATGTAGGAGAGAGAATGTCAGATTCCTAGGATCACGCCGCCCAATAAGCGCCGGTTCAGAGAAAGAAATCGTTTCCATTTCCACACGCGCTTGTAACGTCAGAGATATGACGCTTCGACATTGCACACGCGTCCTCAAGTGTCAGAAAAAGCGCGGCCGTTTCAAATTCACGCGCCCTCCTTTTTACCGTCGTTTGAATTTCTATCCTTTTAACTCCCGCCGAGTCAGCAACTTTTTGTCTTATCCCCTTTTAAACGGCTGTTTCCAATTAATGATCCACGTGACTAATTTTTGACCACAACTTCATTTGTAACCATCCAGTAAATATCCAGCCTGTAAAATAATTAGTAACGGAATTTTTGAAAATCTTGGATTTTCGTGCAAAGAGTCTAAAAGAAAAAGGAATAAAGCAACTCTTTTTAGGATAATCTGTGATGTCCATAAGGACACGAAACTGATGATCCCGGGCACGAATCTCTTCCTTCAAGGTCAAGAAAGACCTCAAAGTGTTAGTGTGGAATCCCGTTGAATTACGATCAAACATTCATTAATAAATGTTGAAAGGCTTCTTTTAATAAGGCAAATTAAGGGTGGTTTCGCTTTGATTCAACAGTTCAATTCTTGATATAAGAACGAACGTGAACAAAGTACTTGTGAGACCAGTGTAGTCTGTTGAACAAGTAGGTTTGAGTTGATTCTGTAGTGGCTTGGATTAATATGAAATCTCAGATAAAATTTAAAACTGGACCCCATGGGAAGAAATGTCATGGTGTGTAACAATTTCATTGGAACCACGCAAAAAGAAAAGAAATTGAGATTTCATGAAGGTACATTCGTCAATTCATTGGTGAAAACTTGATCAAGTTAATTGATCACCGTCAATTCGTTGGTGTTGAATCTTGGGTTTCACTCAGCTCGTAGTGGCACGAAGCTAAGATCATAAACACAGATGTTGTGTAACCATAAACCTCAGTGGTAGTTTCTGAGAGTCTCAAGGGTTACAGTAATGAAACGAATGTTATGGAGAAGTGTAATGGGGATGGTGAAAGAAGACATAGTACCTCTGCTGCGAACAAAAGGACCAAGCAGGAGACTCTGAACTCGTGTGAGAAAAGAGTGAGGTAGCTCACGATTAGAATAAATAAGTTAGCCTTATTAGGAAGACAAGGTTTGTGTATACCAGGTCATGAAGGCTATTATTCAAAATCTTATGAGGCTTGGGACACATACAGCAGCATGCTTCTAGGGACACTTAAGTAATTTATCAAATATATCCTCATGAACAAACGAGCACAAAAAGAAAAAATGAAAGAAAATATTTTTGGAGTTTTTGAAATTTATATAAAAAAAATAATAAAAATAAATAATAAAAAATTAAAAATAAGACCTAAAAAAATATAAAAGAGTAAAAAAAACAGTTAAAAAAAAACTTGGAAAAAGATTGAAAAACCGAACCCGAGCGTTCGGTTGGTTTCGGTTGGAAGAAGATGAAAAACCGAACCCGAAGCTTCGGTTGGTTTCGGTTGGAAAAAGTTGAAAAACCGAACCCGAATCTTCGGTTGGTTTCGGTTCTTGAAATTTTTTTTGAAAAACCGAACCCGAACCTTCGGTTGGTTTCGGTTCTTGAAAATTTTGAAAAACCGAACCCGAACCTTCTGGAGGTTTCGGTTGTTGAAAATTTTGAGAAACCAAGGAGTTTAGATATGCAATAAAAAAAAACTTTTTACATAAAGAAAAACAAATTTTGCACAAGAAATATACAACACAGAAAAACTACCTTTGAAGTAATGAGCGAGTGAAATGGTTGAACCGAACCCGAACGTTCGGTTGGTTTCGCTTCTTACATTTGAGATTGAGAGGTAGTGTGAGGTACTGACTCTGATTCCATCATTCCCAGCCCTTGCAATATTTTATTGAACGATGCTTCTGGAAGAGCTTTGGTAAAGACGTCAGCCAGTTGATCAGTGGTTCTTACGAAGTGAACTTCGACATTTCCATCTTCCACATGATCTTTGATGAAGTGATACCTCAGTGCTATGTGTTTGGTTTTAGAGTGTTGCACCGGGTTATGACAGATCCTAATTGCACTTTCAGAGTCACAATATAGAGGGATCTTCTTCATATTGAGTCCATAGTCTCTATGTTGACTCTGGATCCAAATCACTTGTGATGTGCAGGATGCAGCGGCAATGTATTCCGCTTCAGCAGTAGACAGCGACACACATGTTTGTTTCTTGGATTGCCAGCTAACCAACTTCCCATCAAGAAATTGACAGCCACCAGTTGTGCTTTTGCGGTCGAGTCCACATCCTCCAAGGTCAGCATCAGAATAGGCTTGAACGAAGAAGCCTGAATTGGATGGATACCATAGACCTAAGGAGGCGGTTCGCTTGAGATAGCGTAGGATGTTCTTCACTGCCAGCATGTGAGGTTCGCGTGGGTTAGCCTGAAATCGAGCACAATAACATACAGAAAACATGATATCAGGCCTGCTAGCAGTTAGATACATCAGTGAGCCTATCATTTGACGATAGAGCGTGATGTCGACAGCCGGTTTATCTAGTGAAGGGGTAAGTTTGGTGCCGAATGCCATTGGGACTTTGACTTTTGAGTCTCCCATCATGCCAAACTTTGCTAGGAGAGTCTTCGTGTAAGCTTCCTGATTGATAAAGATGCCTTCGGGTCCCTGTCTTATATTTAAACCAAGGAAAAAATTAATAGGACCCATTGAGCTCATTTCAAACTTAGTCTCCATCAACTTTCTGAATTCAGCTGTTAAGCTGGGATTCGTAGAGCCAAAGATGATGTCATCGACATAAATTTGAACTATCATAAGGTGGTTACCTTCCTTTTTGCGAAAGAAGGTTGGGTCAACCGAACCTTGTTTGAATTTGGACATCTTTAAAAATTTTGTAAGCGTTTCATACCAGGCTCTCGGAGCTTGTTTAAGGCCGTACACAGCTTTATCCAGAATATAGCAATGGTTTGGATACTTTTCGTTCATGAACCCAGGAGGTTGCTCCACATACACAGTTTCTTCAAGTTCTCCATTGAGAAATGCACACTTGACGTCCATTTGGAAGACCTCAAAGTTTTTGTGAGCAGCATAGGCCAGAAATATTCTAACCGATTCTAGCCTAGCTACTGGAGCGAACGTCTCTTCGTAATCTATCCCTTCCTCCTGACAGTATCCCTTGACAACCAGACGAGCCTTGTTCCTTATGACATTACCTTCCTTGTCCATTTTGTTTCTAAAAACCCATTTGAGACCAACAACTGAAGCATCCGGAGGAGTTGGAATGAGGCGCCAGACTTTGTTCCTTTCAAACTCGTTGAGTTCGTCTTGCATCGCTTGAACCCAATCAGAGTGATCGAGGGCAGTGTTCACTGTCTTCGGTTCAACTTTTGATACGAATGAGTTAAACATACAAAACTCTACCTTTGAGAATAAAGATGTCTGTTTTGCCTTCAGTTGAGATCGGGTCAAGACCTTATCAGATACATCACCAACTACTTGAGAGATAGGATGATCTCTGGTCCATTTGGTAAGAGGAGGGTAATTCGGGTCGAAGGTTGGATCTAGTTCAGCGTTGATCATCTCTTCTGTCTCAGATTGACTATCAAAATCAAGCACCATATCATCATGCTCCCCCTCAATTGATGAGTCTTGAGAAACATGAGGTTCAGGGGTTTCTTGTGGTGCTGGACTTTCAGGCATTGAAGCACCTTCGTTTGGAGGGGCACCTTCGGTTGGAGAGGTACCTTCGGTTGGTGAAGGACCTTCGGGTGAAGTAGTAGAGCTTTGCTCCCCCTCGATATGAGAGCTTGGCTCCCCCTCGACTGAAGCATTGTTGGTTGGAGAGTCATCAGTGGGCGATTCTCCTTCATGCATTCTTCTTGCAGCATCTTCGACAATCTGCTTCATATGATCTATTTTGTTGTCAGCTGCACCTGCTTCGGAGAGAGAAGCTTTTTCCGGTTCATCAAAGAGTTCCAGAAATTTCTTGTACAAATTGGCGATTGAGACTGTGACTTGGCCAGTTTGAGGAAATATTTCCCCGGCAGTGTCATCTATTGCCTGTAGCTTCTTGACGTAGTTATCGTCGAAGGTCACATAGTATGTCTCTTCAATCCTTCTTGATCGTTTGTTTAGGACCCTGTACGCCTTGGATGTGAGTGAGTACCCCAGAAAAATTCCCTCGTCGGCTTTGACATCAAACTTGTTGCGGTGTTCTTTAGAGTTAAAGATGAAACATCTTGAGCCAAAAACGTGGAAAAATTTCACATTGGGCTTTCTGTTGTTTAATATCTCATATGGTGTGAGCGTGAATCGCTTGTTGAGATAGGACCTGTTTTGTGTATAACAAGCAGCAGAAATAGCGTCAGCCCAAAAATAAAGAGGTAAGGAAGCGAAACTTAACATAGTTCGGGCAGCTTCACACAGAGATCGGTTTCGTCTTTCGACTATCCCGTTCTGCTGTGGTGTGTAGGGAGCTGAGAAATTATGGCTAATTCCCTTTTCTGCAAGAAACTCTTCAAACTCCCTGTTCTTGAATTCGAGACCATTGTCGCTCCTGATGTTGCGAACGACCTTCTTGAGCTGGACTTCAATTTGCTTGATAAACACTTTCAGCTTTTGAGTCGCTTCTGATTTGAGCTTTAGAAAGAACACCCATGTAAATCGAGAGAAGTCATCAACGATAACAATAATGTACTTGCTACCACCGATGCTTTCAATAGATGAAGGACCACACAAATCGATATGAAGCAATTCGAGTGGTTCAACAACTTTTGTGTTAATTACGGATGGGTGACTTTGACGACTCTGCTTTCCCATTTCGCATGCAGCACATAAATGCTCTCTGTCAAACTTGAGCAATGGAAGACCCCTAACGTGACCTCCAGTGACAAGTCGGTTGATATCTTTGAAATTTAGATGAGAGAGTCTTCTGTGCCACAACCAGCTTTCGTCGGATTGAGCTTTTGATAGCAGACATATGGCTGGGTTTCCTTTGATGGGTTTCATGTTCAGAGGAAACATTTCACCCTTTCGTTCTGACTTCAGAATCACTTTCTTTGTCTTTTTCTCTATGATTTCAGAACCTTCATCATCGAATGAAACTTTGAGACCTGTACCTCCGACAAGCTGAGATACACTGATGAGGTTGTGTTGAAGTCCTTCCACATAGGCCACCTTCCTTATGGTAAAATCACCATTCGTTATCATCCCATATCCCTTTATGGTGCCGAAAGAGTTATTTCCAAACTTAACGTTGCCACCATTTGCAAGAGATCTGTATTCCCTGAGCTCCTCTTTCCTCCCTGTCATGTGACGCGAGCAACCACTGTCGATGTACCATTCTTCGTCAAACTGCTCGTCACTTATAACCTGCAAAAATTAAGCAGATTTAGGAACCCAAAGCTTCTTGGGTCCATGTGAGGTTTTCATGGGAACGGGAATAGTTAGAGAGATGTCAACAAGATATGTTCTTTTAATTAGATTTGTTTCATCTTTCTTTTTAATGGTGAATACTTTTATTTTGTTAAGATTGGGTTTGTTTGCTTTGGGCTCAGGTTTGGATTCATCGACCTTTTGCTTTCCCTTCTGTTCAGCTGAAGAATGAGGTTTTTGAGGGCAAGCGGGATTAGTTTTGGAACTAGATGGAGATGAATGAGTAGAAGTAGAAGAACGAGAAGAATTAGAACGAGAGAATTTGGATGGGGAGGACTTCCTGGCTGATGACTCAAGGTGACCCTTTTGCTTTTGATCATTAGAGGGGCTGACCTTCGAGTCTTGTTCTCTTTTGACTTTAGAGCCGAACCTCTGCGTTCGGTTGGAGTTGTTCTTGGAACCGAACCTTTGGTTTCGGTTGAAATCCTCTTGTGAACAGAACCTTGACTTTCGGTTGTTGTCTTCTTGCGAACCGAACCTTGACTTTCGGTTGTTGTTTTCTTGCGAACCGAACCTTGACTTTCGGTTGATAGAACATTCAGCCTTTCGTACGGGATTGTTTTCATACTTCAGATTCTTATCTTTGTGTGAATAGTATGCATTCTGGGAGTGCCAGAATTGTTTCCTTTCAGAAAGGTTTTTCCTGTATCTAAGGTTCCTTTCTATCTTTTTATCCCTCATCTGTTTAGGTTGATGATGAACGTTCGCTTTCGCTTTTGATGTCACCTTGGCTGGTTCCTTTTGAACTTCAGGAGTTTTTCTTTGAACAGAGGGAACAGATGGAATATCTGAAGAAGATTCAGTTTGCCCTGAGGAAGTGGAAGGAGTATCTGATGAAGTTCCGCTTCGAGCTGTAGGTGTTGAAGGAATGTCTTCTTTTGCTAAATGATCATCCTCTTGAGGAATATCTTTTGTACCACTTGTACTTGGTTCACTGAAATTATCAGGCTTGTTCAAGGGTTCAGGTATGTACCTCCCTTTCTTCATCCAAGAGGTTCTTTCAGACAGGCCGACGGTTTCGTTTCCATTATCAATAGGAGCTTCCCAGAAATACTCATCACAGCCATCAGCATTGTCTTCGTTAACAATAGCTGTGAGTTCAGCTGTTTGATGTTCGGTTACTCCAGTCACCTTGTATACTTGATTTGGAGTGGTCCTGACCTTTTGATACACAACAACCTTTTCTACTAATTTCGGGGACTTTTGTTGGGACAATCTAGCGAATTCCACAGAATTTTCAGAAATAAGATTTTTGTGGTTTTCAGTTTCGCTTTTAACAAATTCTGAGCAGTCAACCGTATCCTCTACAGAAATTTCACTCATGTTATCGTCCTCGTTAAGCTCAGATGCATTTTCAACATCGATTTTATTTTCTGAGCTTACTTTGGCGTTTAGAGAGTCAAACTTTTGTATGGTTTCGGTTCTCAGTTTAAGTTTGTCATTTTCATCCAAAAGATTTTTGAGCATGTCCTTGTGGTCTTTGGACTTAATGAAGGACTCAATTTTGTCCAGTCCAATTTTATAAGTTGGGTTGACATCATCAGACGATATCACACTCTCACAATTGTAAGCTTCGGCATCGATTTCATCCTCCTTAAATTCTAGGAAGGGCAAAATCATACGATGAATCTTTTGGCCTATCTCACAGTCCAAGTGAAGTTGAGTAATATTGGAATATAAACGTTTAGCTATTAAACAAAAAACATTTCGTTGTTTCAACAATTTCAAATTGTCTCTCTGTAAATAAATGTTTTCGTCTTTAACTTTAACTAATTCCGACTCTTTTAACTCAATCCACATACGCCGCTCCTCACTCTTCGACGCCACCCTGCTTAATTGATCAGTCAGGTTAGAATTGGTGACTCGAGTTTGAGTTAAGCTACTATCTAAATGAGAAATTCTTGTGTTAACGTTTTTTAGTTCTTTCTCATATAAGGATGATGGTACTTTAGATGAAATAAAAGCAGATTGTACCTTCTTTATCAGTTCATCGAGTTCATTGAACTGCTGGCTGAGTGGTTTGGCCGTAAAGCACATATCCTCCTGCACCTTCGGTCCATTGCTTCCTCCATCGGTATTGTATCCCCTCATCTGAGATACGCCAGACACCATGAAGCATTTTCCACCACTGCTTTCCTCCTTAGCCATATAAGCCTTTCCATGAGTAGGCTTCCTCACTTCTTCGTCTTCTGAGTCAGTAGACCAAACTTCAGTGCTACCGAACTCATCGTCATTGACCGAACCCTGCACAATAAGAGCATTAATAGAAGGGTTAGCGGTAGACTTCTTCTTTCTCAACTCATCCAATCTCTTCTGCAGCACGGCTTCCTCATCCTTTCCATCGTCCTTTTCAGCCATCTTTTTAAGAACACAGTCCTTAGCATAGTGGTTCTTGCCACCACAGTAGAAGCAGCTTACTCCGGAATCGCCATCTGCCTTCGGTTCCTTCTTGGACTCCTCAGCCTTCGGTTCATTGTTTGCCTTTTCAGAGCTATAACTCCCCTGCCAGTTTCGGTTTTTGTTGTTGGGGAATCTCTTCTTTATGAACCTCTTAGGATTGGATACCATCATGGCATAATCCTCAGTTGTGAGGTCATATTCTTCCAAGTTGAGCTCTTCATCCTCCATCACGGCTTTACTTTTAGATAAGAGGGCCAACGAACCAAGATTAGACACAACGTTCTTCTCTTGAACCACAATCTTCTCTTGTGACTTTAGAATACCCACCAGTTTCGCCAAGGAGTATGATTTAAACTGTTCATGGGCTTTGACTGTGGAAACAACTGCTCTCCATTCAGATCTCAGTCCGTTCAAGAAAGTAACCTTTTGTTCGATGAGCTTCCTTTCAATGTCGTGTTTGATCATCTTGCTGAGAAGATGATTGAAGCGATCAAACGTTTGGGTCACCGTTTCTTCGGCCCCTTGCCTGAATTCTCCAAACTCAGATAGAAGCAAGGTTTGGATGGAGTGTTCAAGATCTTCGTCTGTTGAATACAGTTCGCGAAGTCTATCCCACACTTCCTTCGCCGTAGTGCATGAGCTGACCAGTCTGAATGTGTCGGACTGAAGGGCGAATCTGATCAACCTTAGTGCCTTAATATTGCACTGGAATTTATCTTTCTCATCTTGCGCAATATTCGTCACGTCCTTGAGAAAATCGTTGTACTCTTTTTGCGTCTTAATGATTCTGGATGTTGCAGAGTGAGAAAACGGTCCATTGATAATGGCTTCCCATATGAGAAAACCATTGTCCTCCGATCCAATCACGTAATCTTCAAAATGATGCGCCCATACTTCATAGTCATGGGTGTATAAGATTGGAATCTTTGTCGTCGAACCGATGCTGTTTGAAATATTAATAGGGTTTGATTGCGTCGTGTCCATTATGATCGTAATAACCTGTTCAAAGATCAGACTTGTAATAAAGCAGATTAGGGCAAAACAATAAATACTAAGATACGTCAATTAAGATGACGGCTCAATAAATATCGATGATTGCGGAAAACCCTAATGGAAATCTTTTTCACAGAAAAGATGTGTATCGATTACACAGCCTCCTGCTCTGATACCAATTGATGGGATTAAAACAACTTTTAATCTATGAAGATCGATTAGATCTTGAACAAGTATATGAATATGAAACAGCAAGAACACAATATTAAAAACAAAGCAGAACGCAATATTAAGAACAAAACAGCTTGAATCAATCGTATCAAATGATTAAATAAAATCCTTAGAAGAGCTCGATTAAGAACATCAACTGTAAAGGATTGGAAGATTACAAGAAAGCTATATCGTAAAACTCTGGAATGTAAATCTGAAATCTTGAATCTTAACCTAATATGCATGCAAGCATTAACTTAAATACTATACATAAAAGGCTCTCGGTTGGACAGGCCCAAACCGGAGAATAAAAGGCTAATCTAACGAGCCCAAAAGACGCAACATCTAATAGAACTTCAGCCCAACAATATAATATATTAATAAGCCATAATAACCTCTCTTTCTCCTTGAATCATCCTATCAAGTTGCTTTGGTGAAGGCAGCCCAAAAGGACCATGCACAACCGGATCAAGTACATACCAAATATAGTTACGGGCTTACACACTAATCCAAAAGTCTCCCACTTGGATAAGTCTAGTAACTATAGTGTAAGTACACTCCGATTAGCAATCGTAGCTCTCAAAGACGCTGTCAAACTCTGATCTTATCAGTAATCTGTCCTTTAGATAAGGGATCATATATTCCTCCATTCTAGATATCGTATAGACATGAGACATTAATTATAATCATTCTCTCTGTCTATGTGTTGTTTCCCGATTTCCAATTTACGACGACTGACAACAGACTACAATTGAACACATCAACTTAGTCTCGGCTTGTCCAAGCGCTTAGGGTGTCATCACTAAATCACCGAGAGGCCCACATATATCACTTTTATCCCACTTTGGGTAAAAGGAATGGATAAACTTTGACTCAATTCTTGCTTGTACCTACTCATCAAATCACACACAACAATATCTTTTAGAACACCAAGTTACTAGTACGTTTACATATTATCAATGTGCAACCGACTTGAATAATACAACTCACACATCTCGGTTTCAAGAATATAAAATACTATCGTCTCACTAATCACCCGTGATAAAATCCATGAAGTGATTCAAGTGAGCGTGGGTTTAATCCAATGCTCAATTCTTATTCATAAGCACTCATGAACTTTGCAACAAACTTTTTCTACGTCTAATACACTTTAGACAATCTACAAACCAATTCATGACAATCTTCTTTCCTACATACCTCCAAAGTATGAGTGACTGTGGAACGTTCGAATAATATTATTATTCAGGAAGTCAAAACATGCAAAGTGAAACACAAGAATAATCGAATCCAATATGGCCCCAAACTTTTGAGTATAAATAAAACTCCTTTTATTTAGTCACCATATTGATTACACATTATTCAGTGTATAATATTTCGGATAATCAACTTATTACTTGAATTATAACAACAGTTGTCCCATGCACCAAGCATGCACACTCTGTTTACCTATGGTCCATACTTTGTGAAATAGATTAATTAAAAACATTTCCAAATTGCTCATTCCACGATTCCTAAGCCTTATTGTTAGTGTAACTGTGTAAGAACACAAAATTCTCGTCACTATTAAAATATGTTAGATTCTAACATTTTATGCAATAATCCTTTTGTAATCTTACTGCACAAAAGTCACCAAGACTTTGCCAATGAAATTACAAACTTCTCTATCGGTGATTGTTACAAGACAATTCCATAGATGTGAAGTCTCACATTCTAAGTACATTCCTTTGAACATCCTTCTTGCATAAAAGTTTCTAATCTAGACATAGTTTCTCGATATCCAACTCCTAATATGGAAACATTTCCATATTTGCCATATGAAAACTCATTATTAATAGAATCATATCTAATCATAATAATGCCATTATGGTCCATTCGTTACTATACTTCCAACTGCCCACAAACGACCAATCCTTAGCGAACCTTAGATTGTCGTTGACAAATGTTTAATTATTTTAGTCAAACCGGTTCTAGTCCCTTTTCCCTCTTAATGCCCTAGGCATTTGGATAACGGTCGAATATTACAACATATGCAATCGATCCTATACCCGAAGCGTATGGGACACGATTCATAATGAAAAACGTGATACTTTACCAGTTCCTTGCTATAATGTGACATCCCCTAATTTCTCGGCCAGAAAGACTGACTTAATTTATGCTTTTTAAAATAAAATCAGAGAAATCTTTTTAAAAGATGTTGCGGAATTGGTCCCCAAACAACATATGATAAAAGTTTATCAAAACCCTTCATTAAGAAGGTATATATTTTCCATATATATCAAATCCTCGGGATGTCATGTTCCGATACAGATCAAAAGCATAGACAAGACATTATAAGCCTTTCAACAGTTATTTACAGCTATTGGCCTATAATCCAAAAATCTCTCGTCGTCCTCCGACTATGCTCGGGGTCCACTACCTGTAATCATAAAAACTGAGTGGGTCAGGCTTGGGAGCCTGGTGAGCATATAGGGTTTTCAACCCACAATAATAATATACTTATTAAGTTCACCAATCAACAATAACCCTGATTACCCATTCCCGTTGTCCTCACTTTACGTCCCTAAACACCTATCACAAGGGGACTAGCCTAAGGATTATAATCGGGATGGACACTACTGCTAAGGGGTTTCCTCAGCCATACATTTCCTAAAGCCAACCATGAGGGGGATGGAGTACGCCAATGAACATTTAATTCATCAACACCTACAAGTTGCGAACCTGCTAGTGTTCCACTGGACTGTCTAGAAAAGTCCGAGGTCGTCATCTATACTCCGCTAGATGACAACAACAACAACAACAACAACAACATCGAGGCATCTCACCATTTTAACACACATCAACTATTTCATCTACCCATGTTCTACCTAACATATTTTGTAGATAAAAAGCATATACAGTTTAAAACTTGTATAAAACATCAATTCAACAGTCACCTCAAATAAACAATTAACCTAGTTACACATAACACGTATTTCAAGGTAAATACTTCATATCTATGTGTAAATTGAAACTAACTACACACTCATTTGTTTTGATGAAAATCGGGCAGCAATTCGTTTCCTAAAACGATCGTTTCTAATAAAACCGGGAGTTTTATTGAGAAACCGGGCTCTGCAAAAGTCAGGCTTCGAAACCGAAAAGATAAATTTTCCGGGCTTCACGGGCACTTCGTGGAGTATTCCGGGGTTTACAATCGATACCGGGGCTTTGGGGGATTCTAAGATGAAGAAAATACGAAGAGAGGGGCTAAATATGGAAAAAAATCCAAAAGTAACCGAGAGGCTTCGCAGGTACCCTTCTATTTATAGGGTCCGAAGTCGGCTTCGGTGGTGGGGTCCGCAGGGGAGGGTGCGCAGGTGCGAGGGACTCGGTGGCAACTTCTGAATGGATCGCGGTCTACTGGAGCACATGCGAGGTTCGGAGCTAGGCTATGCGAGGCTCGGAACACGCGGCAGGAGGGCGAAGCTTCGACCGGAGAGCTGGCTGCTTCGGATTGGGCCTCCTCCTCGGTCGAATCAGGATCCGACGGGTGGCTTCGCATGACTCAGCAGCTTGGTGACTCAGCAGGACACGTGGCACTCTTTCAGCGAAGGTGACGTGGCAAAGTGTGACTATGCGAATTTTCTCGATTTTCGCGCCAAAACTTCTAAAATCCATAACTTTCGCATACGAGCTCCGTTTTTGACGTTCTTTATATGCACGCGTAGCTAAAATTACGCTCTACAACTTCCGTTTAGACTTCATCGGCTAATTTTGAGTTTAAATTTTATATTATTATTTTAACAGACCGGGACAGGAAATCCGTTAAAAATTCATAAATTCTTCATCCGACGTCTGTTTTCGTCAGACTTTTTACCGTTGTGCTACTAATGACGAGACCTTCAATTCTCGTTTAGGTTGTGTCGGCTAAAAATCGCTCAATCTAAAATTCGAGTTTTTAGCTGTCTACTGCTAAGCTGAAAATTCGAAAAATCATAACTTCCTCATACGAAGTCAGATTTGGACGTTCTTTTTATCGAACTTCTCGGTTTAACGAATACTACGACTTTCGTTTAGATTACTAAGGCTAAAAAGTAGTTTATCAAAAACTCACTTTTTACGACATTCAGCGTCGTGCCGGTTTTGTCGCGAAACTTCGACATGTCATAACTTCTTCGTTATAACTCGGATTTTGGTATTCTTTATATCCCCGAAATCCTTGTTTCGACCACTACAACTTTATGTAAAGACATCGGGCTTATCTCACACTTTAATTTTGACGCTTATTTTTATTGTTAATTAATTAAACGCTAATAATTAAGCATAAAATACATAATTCACATAATATTCACATAATTCCTTTTCATTTCTTCAAAATTAGTTACAAAGGTTAACCTAGACTATCAACTTAATATAAATGCCTACGCTAGAAACACGAGTGTTACATATAATATTGCCATATATAGAATCATTTTAATTTGAATCTTTTCAACATAACGTCTATATATGTCTTTTGACTAAATTTGATCAAAATTTCTCGATCCAAACTTTTAGATTTCGAAGCGAATTATAATATTCTCTCCCTTAATTATAGAAAAACAGCTTTTCAACCCCTACAACTTTTCAAAGTGAAACTTTTGTTTTCTATAATTAATATTTCTAACATGCAATACTTAAAATAATAATCTTGCTCCCACTAACACGATAATTATATCCATACCAGCATAACATTTATGCTCCCACTATCTTTGACACGTATTCAGAAAACATTTGGACTTCTAGAAAGCAATACTTATTGACTTCCAAAGTTCACATTTCTAATACGATATGCTTCGATAAGCCTTTATCTAAGCTTCTCAAACTCATACACCTTTCCTTAGATAGCTCATATATGTGTCTAAACAATTTCAGCACTTGTAGCAATAAGTCTTAAATGTTTAAACTAATTGCCAAATCTCACAATTCGAACTATGAAGAGGGATGTCGTAATCATAATCGAATTTGAGAATGCAATTTACACAATCGCTATCTCCTTAAAATCTCTCTTAGTGAAAGTGTTTCCTCACAATCATTTTCATGAAGGAGAGAAACCTTATGACACTTAGATTTTATGGTGTATGTGTTCCTATTCATGTGAATTTTTTTCATAACCATATTCGTAAGACATTGTTTGTGATAAATCCAAACTCTTATGGATAGAACTTGTTTATTCTTCATTTCTTGCCATCAAGGGTCCTACCATTGCTTCCAAGTTATTTAGCAGCTCACCTATACCAGTCAATGTACTTTCATTGAACAAGGTGCTTTGCCTTATGCAATCTATTGAGAACTCATAGAACTCACATGCATAGCTAAGTTAACTGGAATGGCACAGAAACAAGAATATTTTAACACGATAGGTTACAAACCTCAAGTCGTGAGCTAGTGTCTAATAAGTTTACTCTTGATTAGTTCTTGATCCTTTTCAAGATCATTTAGACTCCCACTGACCTCTTGACATATAAGATTCTCTTGTCAAGAAACATTTCTTGAATAACAAATATTCAATAGGTTAGTGCAGATTCTTATCAAGACTACTACACACATTGGTCTTAGTTGGTCTTTGTCTTATCCAAGACATCACAATTTACCATTTTTTTCAACTGCGCAAAAGTAAGAAACTTTTCTACTTCACATTTGATGAGTGTTATAAACCTATTGAAGATGTGTTACTTAATTAAGACATGTCACTCAATACACAATCTTAGATTACAACTCTAAGACTTGATTTTGGAACGAAGTATGACTCATCTTTTGATTTAACCACTTCAACAATTCCTGATTCCTCTTCTTAGCCATACTAGTGCACTAAGATTTACTTAGAGGATCAATTGTGATATGGTTTCATAATCAATGAGACAATCATAAAACATGATACTAAAGTACTCTCCCATCTTTTCAAATTGGAGAAACTTTTATCTTTCTGCCTAATTGATTCTTCTTATTCGTTATGCCAAATATTGAAAATTTTCCAATGTTTCAGAATTACACTTAATCTTATGAGCATAACCATATTCACTAATCATTTGGTAAAATATGACGAATAACTTTCATTTTTATTTATGGTGGACCCGACCAGTACACAACATTGTGTACTAGACCCTTTAGTCCTTCACTTGACTCACATACTTATGTGAATAAGGAATTAGTCTTAATTACCTAAGTACCAAGATTTCCATACATCACACAATACAAGTTGTATGATTCCAAGTTTCCGTCCAATTGAAACTTGGGCGATGAGAATCTTTCCTTACTTAGAAAATTATGACACTACCATAAATAACATAACTAAGAATCACATCCATTTCAATATTGCTAATAATAGAAATACACAAACAACAATTTTTCATACATGTCATTGCAAGGATAAATAAATAAGACAAAATCAAAATTTATTTTATTGCGGAAAAATTTGTCCTTAAAAATGCAACTCAAATGAAAACTATGCTATTACATTTCTTAGCAATCTACCCTAAATCTAAAGTAGCAGCTCAAAAATCCGATATTCGAATCCATGTGATCGAAATTCATTTCTTCACGATCAGATTCAACACGCTTCTTCCTTTAAGCTTCCTCTCTTTTCTTCGATCCTACAAAACATCAAAATGCAATCTTATCACATCATCTATTAAGAATAAAAAAAATAGGAACTTAATAGAGTTAGATAGTGGATTTTACCTGAAACAGAGTCATACAACTTAACTCTCCCATCTTTACGATCCTTCAGATAATTGTGGCAACTTAGTAACCAATGCGCCTTCTCTTGGCAGTAGAAACATATGAACTCTTTTGGAATGGTACACGGGACAATCTCAGACTCAACCTTTCTCTTGCGTAGAGAAAACTTTTCTGGACTTCCAATGTTGCCATTGTCAATGTCCATAGAAGCATGGGAGGTCGACTTACCAGACACATTTGCTAGACCAGTGCGCCAAATCATTGCTGATTCAAAAACAATAAGCAAATAAGTCAACTCAATGAGGGTTACTTCATCTCTAAGACGTGTACACACATAGACTTCCCATCTTCATGTCTTTTTGCCAATAGTGCTTGAGTGATCTTGAACTTTTCAAGCCTTCGAACTTGTGGTCTAGGGAGAACAATTGTAGGAGGTGGAGGTAATGAAGCATGATTCTCATTTCCTTGATCCAATCGTGGAACATCGTCTTCAAGTGGAAAACCTTTTCCAACGGATTCAGGAAGACCATAGTTGTTAGCCTTTGACATATACAAAATGGGAGAAATTCAAGTTAGTCGATTGACTCCTTAATAAAACACCCAATGAAATATTAAGGCTAGGACCTAACACAATATTCTACAACTTGGAAGAGGGATGCCGTAATCCAAATTGCAGAACATTTGAAGGTAGGTAAGTGACGATTTACCAATTTCCACCATGAAAAACGAAAATTGAAGGTTTAAGTTTTAAATGAATTGAAACTCCTAGATATTTTGAGATTCATTGAACTTTTCAATGGCATGTTTCAATCTCGATTGTGCCCTTCGTTTGTGACTGGGATGCTGAGGATTACAAATAAGTTGTGGATAACCATTCAAATATACATGGTGCCCCCAATGTTACAGTCACCTAATCGACATGCCAGTTAACCACACATGCTCCATCAATCTATGACAAACATCGAGTCACCCTTTGCCACCTTTTCTTAGAGCCCAATTAGTGTGCCAGTTAACCACACACGCTCCACTAACGTCTTAGTAAGGGTACAAAGTGTAATTTCATGGAATAACACCAACTCCACATTTTTCCTAAACTAACTAAGATTTGAGAATTTATAAAACATTTAGTTACTTCGTATTTCATTATACTTATAATGGAAGGTTGTGTCCTATCTTATGCGTTCGGCTAACGACTCTCCACTAATCAAGAGTGCGGTGGGTAAGAGTGGATATCCATTCAAAAGCCATTTTAAAGGCAAATTCCTTAAACACCCCTTAGATACCTACTTCTTGAATGAGGCCTACTAACGGTAAGACCGACTCTTTACTCATACATATATAATATTAGACCTTTAATTTTATATATAATATAAGGGTGTATTTTACACTTTTAAAATACTAGGTGATTTAATTTAATAAATTATACTTTTAATTTAATTAAATATAAACCATATCATTATGGATTTATTAACTCTCTATTAATTATACACTTAATTAACTTAATAAAACCATAAGGGTGTAATTTTAACTTTACAAAGTACTAGTGTCTTAGAATTTAATATTTCAAAATTAAACTTTTAATCAAATTTTAAATTCCAAAACTTGAGGGCAAGTTTTGAAAGTTTTCAAAACACATAAGGATTAGAATTTAAACATTTCAAAATTAAACTTTTTAATTTAAATTCCAAAACTTGAGGGTAAGTTTTGAAGTTTTTTAAAAATACATAGGATCAAATAGCAAATAATTTAAATTAAACATTTAATTTAACGGTTATCTAAATTTGACCTATTCCCTTTTTATTCACAAGATAATTCATCAAATAATTTAAATAATCAAATATTATCATATAAAGAATTTATTATTCAAATAATTGGTAATTATCTTTTGTTTTGGCAAGGATTATCATATAATAACAATAAAATTCGGATTTTATTAGTAAAAAACGATTTTGGTAAGGGTTCCTTTTATACTTAGACTATTAGGGTTTTCAACCAGCATGAAACCCTAATCTGACTGCTTATGCCCTAAGCAGCCCATGGACTCCCTGCTTAGAAGCCTTGGACGAATTCTAATGGGTTTCCCCATAGATTTCATCCACTCCAACTTCTATGGAGTCCATTAGCCCAATAGTCAACTATCACAAAATTGACAGTTATAGTCCCCTTTATTTAGTTAACGTCTTTTAGCCATAAAATCAATTCTTATTAATTCTTGACTAATATTAATTAAACAATATGATTTCTCTTTTAATATATTATTCATATAATATATTAATAAACCATAATAACCTCTCTTTCTCCTTGAATCATCCTATCAAGTTGTTTTGGTAAAGGCAACCCGAAATGACCATGCACAACCGGATCAAGTACATACTAAATATAGTTACGGACTTAGACACCAATCCAACAGTTAAATCACTCGCCAATGCACCTTTCTCCCGAATAACAGAAATAGGCACCACCACTATCTCTTTCTGCTCAGGCACATAAAATTGACCACCAAGAATCTTGGCCATAAATACAGTCCTACACGCTTTACGAGGACGAAGACTCACATCATCGAATTTTGTCTCCTCATCCGACGACGGCACCACGCAAAAACTTTGCCTTTTCTGAATAGGAGCACTACCTCTCCCTGCTTGTACCCCCATAGCCAAACTAGGAGCAAAAATCGGCGAATGAACTGGGGAAACGACCCCAACAGCTGGATGGGAAGGAGACGCAGGCGCGCTAGAACCAACATTTCACCCTTCCACCAAGATCAATCCAAAAAGCTCTCGCATATGTCTTTTAGAAATAGGAGGAGGAAGAGCCTCTACAAGATCGATCTCCCGATGGCAAAGCTTACCCTGATAGTGACCACACAGGGCCATCTCCAAAGAAATCTCAGCTTCAGCACCTGTGAAAACAAACGCCAAAATAAGATCTCACGAGCCAACAAGATATCCTATTCTAACTCTTTTTTCAAAAAAAAAAGGGGGAGGGGCGTTGAGAAGGAGATGAGTTAATACTGCATATTACGATGAAAATCTGCGCCATTTTCCTGCAAGCCCTCCAGGCGGCACTCATACAGGCCGTTGAAAGAAGGATATCTTCCCAATTCTTCCCAATGATAGTGATGTTTCTCAGATGCTTGCCAAGAGTCAGATTGCTCCCAAACAAACTTAGGAAGACGGTCAGAAAAGTCTCGGGTTCTATGAAACTTGCACCCCACAAGGTTCCGGTTAACCCAAATCCACTGTCGTTGCCAATTTTTCTTCGGAGCATCTTGTTCAAAAATCAATTAATGAATGCCTCTTCTCTTTGCTAAAGTGAGGACTCTGGAATTCGTAGTCGAATAGAAAAGTAACCGAAAACCCAGAAATTTGGCACATAACCCGAGATCGACAAATAAGTTCAAAACCGACGATTTTATTAACAGTGCTCGGGGTCAACTCGTCGACGAAAAGGCCATAGTGGTCCACAATGATGTTGAAGAAATCGGATGTCGACAAGCGTAACCCTGCTTCAATAGAGGGATCGAAACTCCCCCCTTCTCTTGAGGGCAATCGTAGATCGATACCCCCTTTGTCGGAATCACTACGCCATGCTCCGGTAAGAAGCCGAAGCGGTCTTGCAGAAATTGGAACTCTTCAGCAGTAGGGACTCTACCGTAACGGTCCATTGTCGAAAAAAGGATTAATAATCGAAAAGGAAATTAACGGAATACCCGAATTGATACAACAAATCCAAAATGGGGAAAAAAGGGATTTTAAAGGCGAAAATGGGGTCACGAACCGTCTCCCAATGGGACTGACACACATTGACGGCGCTGCCTAAGGCCTGTCACACAATAGAACTAATCCCGGGAATACACGTGTTGAGATATAGATGTTGGATTAGGTGTCTAAGCCCATAACTATAATTGGTATGTACTTGACCCGATAGTAGCATGGTCCTTTTGGGTTGCCTTCACCATAGCAATTTGATAAGATGAGTTTTGGAGAAAGAGGTTAATTGATAATATATTAATTAAGAAATCATATTATTTAATTAGTATTGATCAGAAATTAATTTGGAATTAATTTAGTGATCAAAAGAGATTGATTAAAAGAATGGGGACTGATTATGTAAATCAGACAATCAGTCTTAGTTGTAGTTTGGGCTAATGGACCTTATTGATAAGGGGTGGACGAAAATCTATGGGAAGCCCATAGAGTTTTCGTCCAAGTCCTATAATGTGGGTCTGTGGATTGCGTAGGGCCTAAGCAAGGGAATTAGGGTTTCTAGTTGAAAACCCTAGTAGCAGCTCAACTATAAAAGGAACCCCAAGTCTCCTAAAATTGGCCACTTGATTGCCTAGAAGAAACCCTTGTCAATTTGTGTAGCCTCCACCTCTCTCTCTCGTTCATCCATTGCTAAGTGATGTTTGTGACTCCATTAGAGGTGCAACACTTGATGCACTAAGCTCTTGAAGGTCAATATCAAGCAATCAACAAGAAATGTATTCTTCTAATCCTAGTTTATTCATTGAATCTGGAAATTGTATGCTAGTTTAGGGTTCTTGCTTTGGAAATTGATTTGCATGTATAACTTGAGAAAAACCTATATCCAAAGAAATTAGGGTTGCATGTGCACCATAGGAATGCTGTAATGCTCAAAACCCGTTAATAGACTCGAATGACGACGCTGTCAAGCTGATGCATAAACCTACGAGTCTAAGGGACTTGTTAACGTATCTCTCAGGGGAACGTTAAAAAAGAAGTCAAGCTCACACCGGGCTTGGCCTGTTCAGAACCTAGTCTAAAGCCAAGTCCTGGCCTTCTCTAACGCGAAGAGTGCTGATATGGCGGTTAAGGTGCAGAGTCATGCCTTAACCCCTTCTTCATAAAATTACATCCCGAAAAACGTGGGACCAATCAGATATTCACACTCGCCTGTTAGACGATAGTCATGATCTTCAAACGTTTAGAAGATCTCCTTCCAGCTAATGAAGGAAGGAGGCAAAAGACATGATGAAGGACCCTCCAATATGGGTCCGCCACGTCGCACCTCACAAGGGAATCCTTAACAAAATTAGTTGAGGGACACACCTACTAAACATGTATAAAAGGATCATTCTTCCTCATGAGGGGGGGGGGGGTTCTCTCTTTCCTGTAATCTTCTACAATCCTTCTCACATCTCATACTAACTTGATCGTCGGAGCTTCGTCCCGGAAACTCCTCCTGGACGTTAACTAACGGTCATATCTCTCTTTTGCACTGTGATACCAGGAGAAGATACCCACACGGATCTCCCCTGTAGTTAGGAATCAATCCTCTCCAACACAACACAACAGTGAGGGCAGTATAACAATCACCAAAAAGCTCAATCATAACGGTCTTGATAGACCCAAAAAGCTTCGCAATAGAAGTCCATACAACTATAGCCACCTCAGTAGCAATCAATTCTCGAATCTGATCATCAGTCAACCCTGGCCTATCCTGGCCACCCGCTCCAGATCCAGAGCCAGATCCTCTCATGAACACCATACTGAAAATGAACCAAAATATATTAGAAAATGCCATAATTCATACTATCACAGATAGACTAAACTCTCGGGGTTTGTGACTTCCTTGCTACACGTATGGGTCTTGTGCTTCCAGTAGTACGAGCCCATACTACCTTCCATACCTACCCATATTTTTCTCAATGGATCATCACACATTGCCCGAAAATAAACCCACAAGTAGGATACGTATACATCCTATACTCACTATCTCGAGAGCGGCTAATCACTCATCAACAAACCATATACACCCATATACTCACTCATGAAACTTCCACTAACCCTGTAAATGCTCATGCATGCTAATCATACATAACACTGGATACCATAGACAGACAAATACCTGATTCTACCCTAAGCCCACAACCAAGCAAGGAACATGAAATAACACTAAATCAAATATTCTCAAGCTATATAATCTTAGTTATGTATAGCTATGTTGCACACACCAAGCAATTAAAGTAATGATGCCAATTTCATCTAACATACATGAAGTCCTCCTAGGCTATCAGACATCATACATCAAACAATTC
Organism: Lactuca sativa; assembly: GCF_002870075.4. Lineage (NCBI taxonomy): Eukaryota > Viridiplantae > Streptophyta > Magnoliopsida > Asterales > Asteraceae > Lactuca > Lactuca sativa. The sequence continues at coordinate 329,845,971 of NC_056627.2, read as the reverse complement.
TATCATGCAACTCCTGAAGATCCCTAGCCTATCACTAACATGTAGTTCTATCATAATCATCAATAACAAATAACAGTGTGGATAACTTGGGGTAAACTTGTTTGCTCTGGCTGATTGTACACATCTCGTCCTTCCTTAGTTACTTTTTAAAACAATTTTGAAATCAGTTTTGAAAACCTTATAGATCCATAGTTTGAGTTTGAATTCACACGATTATTCATCCAATTCGCTTAAACCAGGGCTCTGATACCAACTTATAATGTCCCAAAACCAAGGTAAAATTTTCATTTTTAAAATCCAACCAAAACCTATAATTGTTTATAAAATGTTGTTCTCAAAAGTAATAATCTCAAATTAAAGTATCCCAAAATACAATATCATAAAACCGGAAGGATGTACAAGATCATGCCTTTGCTTTCCCCCAATCATTTGAAGTACCTGAAACATAAAATTGAAAACCGTAAGGCAAAGCTTAGTGAGTTCCCCCAAAGTACTACACACAACCAAACAAATATACATATTGCATGTTGGGTCCACAAACTCCCGGTTGGATTACCCTGGCCTACAAACTCCCAGTTGGATTGCCCTGGCCCACAACCTCCTGGTTGGATTGCCACACATATATCATACTGGGTCCACAACCTCCTGGTTGGATTGACCCGTGTTGTTGACTTACATCACGAAGCAGTATAACTTCAACCTAACTACCCTATGTCGACATAAGCAACATATAAACATATGACCAACAAACTGATAATCATGCAGATCTAGCAGATCAATATCACATATCAACATCATATATATTAGGATAAATAACCTAATGGGATGACATTGGTGCCTTAGACGCACAAGTATAGTGAGGAAAACTCACCTCACAGTTTGATGAAATAGCTGAACAACAAGCTGCTCCAAATACCAACTCTATCGGTCATCTTACAACAAAAACAGTGACTAAAACCCAGACTATAGCTCAAAATACCAAAAAAACCCTAGGTCAAACTTGTTCAAAATCCTGGTCAAAGGTCAAAGTTAACAAGTCAAATAGTCAAAATCCATGCAGAGTACGCCCAACGTACTCAACTCGTACGCATGCCATACTCATCATTCAAAAATGGGACTCCACATTAGTGCGCACAGTGTACTCGGTCAGATGACATTTTTCCATTAAGTGCTTAATCTCTTAAGCCCGTTCGTCCAAAGCCCAAATGTAGTCCCAAATAGTGTTATAAATCATAAAGTTTCCAACTTTATGACCTTGCATGACTATTAAGTGCCCAAACCATAAAACTCTAACTTTTTAACCCATTAAGACATCATAACCTTTGCATGATAGGAAAAGTAGGACCAATATCATATTTTTATCAATTTAAGCACCCTAAAACGTCCAAAAGGACAACTCATTTGGTCTAGAGTAACTCCTACTCAAATGGACCAATATTATGGGGCTAATAAGCACAAAACTCCACATCTAGCAAGATCTAATGAAATAATCAACATGTTCAGATATTTATAACTCTGAATGAAGCTTGAGGGCAAGATGCTTCTAGATACAAGGAGGTCTTGAGCTTCTAAGGTGAATCCACTTCATTCTTCCTCCTCCAAGAACACCAAAAACACACTCTAAGGCTCAAAATGCTCACAGAGGTGGATTAGGGTTTGCAAGATACGAAATGATGGGAAGAGGTCTTGGGAGTTAATGATGCTTAAACCCTGATGCATATAGATACAAATGGTCCACTGGGAGCAAGAATTTCCAGGAACATTTCGTTTCTGAGCAGAAGAGCCGTTTTCAAGTAGTGTTCGATCGATTACGTATTAATCAATATTCGATTGATTGGTTTGAGGTTATCGAACAAAAAGATTTGTCTAAGCCACTTCGTTTCTTTTTGTCCAAGTTGCTTCTTTTTTTGTCTAACTCACTTCCTTTTTTGTTTGTCAGTTTCGGGAATATCCCCATTCATAGGTCCGAGATCTACATCTATGAATTGAAAGGTCCGAATGATCCACAGTTTTTAGAATCAATAGGTCTTCAAATCGTTCATTTGAAAAAATTGAAACCCTTCTTATTGGATGATCATGAGACTTGCCAAAAATCTAAATTCTTGATCAATGGAGGAACAATATCACCATTTTTGTTCAATAAGTCCAAACTCTAAATATTAGGGTTTGGCCTTCAGCCACGTACACCCAACGTACCAAACGTACGCCCAGTGTACCCCATCAGATCCACATGTTTTATTTAAGTGGCACATGTGCAAACAATTTATCATAATGACAAAAAATGTAAATACCTGGAAATCGAGGCGTTACAGAAGTAGTTGTGGAAAGAACTATTTACTGGTTATTCAAAGTTTATACTTGAAATTGTAGTTGACGACTTATCCAAGTAGAAGAGTGTTGGATTAAGATGTATAAGGTCTTAACTAAGTTGGTATAATCTTAGTGAATAAAAGTAAAGTCCTTTTTGGGTTTCCCTCAAAAGCTAGAAGTAACTATAAATGACTTTAGGAGAGAGATAAAATGATTTGTTAATTTATTATATGATTAATAAATTAATTAGAAATAGTTGGAATTGATTAACTATTAGTCAAAATTAATATGAAATTAATTTGGTATCAACTGGAATTAATTAAAGGTTTAAGGATTGAATTGTAATTCTCCAATAGTTGAACAAAAGAAGCAATTCTGGAACCATCCAAACATGGACATTTTTGAGAAGGGTTTTTGGAAGCCTCCTGCTGGCTGATAAGGAAATGATTTAAACTGGGAATTAAACCTACTATTTAATTGTTTAAATATGGATTTATCTTCAAGTTACTTAAACGATAAATAGGACCCATGGGCATCAAAATTTTGTGGCTTATCATACCTAGAAGGTGAAATACAAATTTCACTTCTTTCTCATCTCTCTTTCAAGTTCTAGTGTTCTAGGGTTTTGGGTGTGAAACATTAGAGACATTCGTACTATTAGGTGTTAGCTTTCCATGGAGCATTTGAAAAACTCAATAGTTAGTATATTTTAATATACTTAAAGGTATATATTCTAACATCGTAGTTTCAATTATACATAGATTAAATTAGTTTTTCATAGTATGTTTGTAACGACCATAAAATTTCAACCAATTTAAACTTTTCAAAAACAACCCCGTTTCATTAAGTTATTACAAAAAGGTTTTCAATACAATTATCATCAGAGTCTTCCCAGAATCACATCATAAAACAAAATCACGAGGAGCGGTACGATCACGCCTTTTCCTTGCCACGGTCTCCTGAAGAACCTGAAAAAAAAAACATTAAACCACAACTGTAATCCCGAAAGCTTAGTGAGATACCCCCAAAATACCAACCACATATACCATACACGCACAACATGTCATATCATAACAGAACACAGAACAACCATGCACTTTGGGTCTACTGTGTGACTGGTCCGCCGCACCGGCCTTCAGTCCACCTGGTCCACCCTCCGAGTCTAACCATATACATCGAGTCTACAATGTGATTGGTCCGCCCGCACTGGGCCCTCAATCTACCTGGTCCACTCTTTGAGTCTACAGTATGACTGATCCGCCCTCTTGGGGCCTACAGCCTATCCGGACCGCTCGCTGGGCCTTCGGGACAACCGGTCCGCCCTGGGTATGTTGGCCTATAGCACAAAGCAGGACTCGCCTCAACCCAACCCCAGTCCAACAACCATGTGCACATAAACATTCAATCATATAACAATTCACATTCAATCAAGCCGATCTAGCAGATCACATAACATAACATCATCCTAACCAGGATACCGACCTAACCGGTCACTAGCATAATACCATCCTAACTACCAGGATGCAAACATAGCAAAACGATAACATAACAATGATACCCGGATCACAATCCGATAAAGGGCCGACCTTGGTGCCTTAGACCCTGTTGATATAGTGAGGATAACTCACCTCGCAACTGCCGAAACTCTGAACTGAAGAAGCAGACTCCCGAATCACCGCCTCACCGAAAATCCCGAACTATCCGAAGCAGCAAAATAACCATTAGACCAAACACAATATCCTTCTAAGGGTAAATTGACCAATTTACCCTTAACTCAACCCGGTCCATGACTAAGGCCCACAATCAAAATATGAAAGGCCCATCACTAGATAAGCTCTCAAGCCCACTAATGGCCCAAATACCAAAAGTCCGAAGCAAAGCCCAATATTGGCCCAATTTACTAAATTGGGCCCACCTCACCAAATGGGCCTAGATCCAAGGTCCATAATAATTAGTGAGTCCACAATACTCCATCCATAATGTCCAGTCACGGCCCAAGATCTAGTAGCCCAACAACAGCCCAATCTCCTAAGGCCCAAAATGAAAACCCAACAGAGGGAGTACGTTGGGCGTACCCTCCTTGGTACGCTGGGCGTACAATGATGCTCGCGAATTGGAAACGGGACACAGACCCACTACGCTGGGCGTAACTCCGCTGAACTACAACTTCTCATAAGATCTTAATGGCTTTAACTCTTAAGTCCAAACTTCAGATCCAAGACCAAATATGCCTAGGATTCATAAAGTCTCAAACTTTATTACTTGGGACATCCATAAAGCTCTTAATCCAAGGTCTTAATCCATTAAGACTTATCTATAACACATGTGAGACAACCAAAACCCTTGGGACCTCACTTTTCTTACTCAAGACCTCTCTTAAGGTCTAAAAGGACCTCTCTTCAGTTTCGTCCCAATTTCGTTTCGTGTCGTGTATTTTTGTCGTGTCGTGTCAACAATTGTCACCCTAAAAATAATACTGAGGCATTATTTATAGTTTCTATGGCCTTTCATGAACTTGGGCTTTCATATATGTATAATGTTGTAGATTCAAAGATACTATATGAACAACAATACTATATTTTTTTTTGCTTTCAACTGATCGACATTAGTTTTTAGTCGTTTTAACTCGTATCTTATTTATTTGAAATGATTTATGCAATTTTTTTAGAAACATATAATTAAGTCACTCCTAATATTTGTTTTGTTTTTATAGAACTTCCTTACTACAAAGCAAAAAAGCAAGTTAGAAGCGCTTAATCTACCATCACTACCTCAAAACTAGGGACATAAACTAATGTTTTTTTAGTAAATTATATATTTGGTCCTTCTATTTAGTTGCTTTTTTGGTTTTGGTCCCTAACATAATCAGATTGTAGTTTTTCACCATGTTTCACTAGTTCATAACTCATAATGATTTTTCTCCCTTCTCATCTAAGTTAATAGCCTAACTTCTATTTTTTTAAATGACCATTTTGCCCTTGGACAAAAAATGAAAAAAAAAAGTATAATATAAGGACTGAATTCGTAATTTTCCTGTATAACCATATGTGAATTTTACATGACATAATCACATGTGAAATGCAATCGTTTACACACATAAAAACATATTTCCCTCACTACTCAATTCCCTGGAATTCTATATCGTTAGAAATTTATATGTAATCAACATATGAATTACATGTGATTCACATGTAAATCACATATGTATTTTTGTGAGTGTTTTTGCATCAATCAATTTCTTTTTAATTTTTTTTGTAGATTTGAAAGAAATTGTGGTGAATATTGAAGAGGTGAAAAATGATAAATCGAAGAAAATATAGAAATATTAACACGAAGACATGAAAACGCTTTAAAATTTTGTAGCATTTTTTTGTTTTTTATATTTTATATTGTATTGAATAAAAGACTTATTGTATTGTGTTTATAGATTAGTAAATAAAATGATTGTTCTTATGATTTACTTACAAATATTATAGTATATGAAATATGCATATATGCATTAGTAAAAATATGCATAAATGTAACAAAAATGTTGTTTTTTTGGTTAAAAAATTATAGTATTTTTTAAATATTCCAGTTTTCTTTTCTTTTCTTTTTTAAATTTTATTATTGATTTTTAAATGCTTTTAAAAAAATTGCAGTTAAAAAAAAATATTCAATTTTTTTTTCAAAAATTCATGTTTTCTATTAAAAATTTTTAAAAATCTGCACTTAAAAAAAATACTATTTTTTAAAAAAATTGAAAAAATTAAACATTAAATGAGATTGATAAGATTATGATCATGTCTTTAATGTATTAGTTTTGACTTAACGCTTTACTTTTAGTTCTCGGTTTCTTAGGAAACTATGAGTTCTTATATATATATATATATATATATATATATATATATATATATATATATATATATATATATATATATATATATATATATATATATATATATATATATAACTAAAATTATTGGTCCAGAATCAGTCATACATTCACACAATAGATAATGAAAACATTTGAATCTAACTCTCTCTCTCTCTCTCTCTCTATATATATATATATATATATATATATATATATATATATATATATATATATATATATATATATATATATATATATATATATATATATATATATATATCACAAATGTATATAAAATGTAAATACTCATAAAATAAATCAAATTAAAAGTGTAATGGTGGTGTAACACAAATGCACGCAAGGAAAAAAAAAGTAAGTTGTGTTTGAACGTGATTTTCTTCTATTAGGTCATAACAAGATAGAATTATTGGGCTAAGAATATTACTAACTGTGGGCCGCTCCAAATTAAAGATTTTTTTTTTTTTTTTTTAAAGTGGGTAAAATAAGTCGAATAACACCTAAATGTCAAATAGCTGTAAAAAAACGAGATCTCGTTTCAGAAATAGCGGTGAATTAGCGGCAGATTGCACATATCGGAGATATTAGCGGCTCCACTATTTGTGAGCGTTATTCTGAAACGCTATTTTGGCTATACCCGTGAAACCCATCCCACCGAGATCTCACTGAGATCTCGGCGCTATTAACTGTTCAGAGAGATACCAAAGATTATAAAATTTTTAAAGTAATCGATTGGAATGTAAATAGGACTTTAAAATAGATACTTTAAAGGATTTTTACTTTTAATCCGATTACGTAGGTATTAAATCCGAAAGCAAATAAATGGTTAAATAATGGTTAAAACGGGTATCAAATTTACAATATTTATGTTTAAAAGTGCTTTTCAAAAATTTTAATAAGTATTTAAATATACATAGAATTACATAGATGTATCATGTATAATTAAAGAAACATAAATGAAATACTCTTGTATAATTAAAGAAACATAAATGAAATACTAATGTTATTGATTCAAATGAGAAAAAAAAACTAAAAATATAAAGTACAGTAATAGGCGTTAAGGTTTTTTTATTTTATTTATTTTATTTTATTTTTTTATATATTATATTTCAATTTTCTTATATTAGAAAATTTATTTGTTTCATATTTTATATTAAATGATTTCTTTAGAATTTTTTTTAACAATATGACAATTGAAAAAGAAACAAATGTATTGAAATATTCAATCTAATAGCGTTAATGATTACATCCACAACTGTTTTAGAAATGAATATGTCTTTAAGTTGTCTAAATATAATGTTCATATGATGCCATAGATTTTACAAACGAATAATGGAAGACCGTCATTTTTTTTCTTTTTATAAATAATAAAATATAACTAACTCTTATACCTCAAAAATGTATTATGTTATTATTTTTAAAATAACACGTTTTCAGAATAAAACTAATCAAGACTATTCACCGAAAACTCGATTCAGTGCTCTGGAAGGAAATTAATCAACAAAACGAAACTATTAACTATCATCGTATTCGCAGACGCTGCATCGCACGGGTACCCCACAAGTATACACACACATAGAGAAATATCATATGGACATGCAACACCATTTTTTCATACAAATTTTAGCATAAGATCATCTAAAAACTGGCATTAGGGGTGTTCACGGGGCGGTTCGGTTCGGATAGTAATGAAATTGTGAACCGTGACCACGGGGCGGGTACCTCATACGCACTAACCGAAACCGAACCGTATTGACAAAAAAACCGAACCGAACCGAACCGTATAAAAGCGGGTAACCACGGTTCGGTTCACGGGTACCCGGTAAAATATAAAAAATTAAATTCAATTGAAACTAAAAACTCCATTTTACTTATCTCTTTCTTAAAAATTAGTAAGTCAAAGAGTTAAAAAAAACATAATGAAGTTCAAATATCATATATTATAATTTGTATAATAAATACAATAATAAAAACAAAAAATCAAATGAATTTAGAATTACAAAATTGGATTTGTCGATATGGATTTTTGTTTAGGTTATTACACTCGTAGATCAATCGAAAGAATACTAATGAAATAATACTTTTTTTTAACGGTTCATATATATATATATATATATATATATATATATATATATATATATATATATATATATATATATATATATATATATATATATAATCAAACGGTTCGGTTCGGGTATCCGCGGATACCTAAATATAAAAACCAAAAACCGACCCGTTGATATCCGGTTTTTTCGGTTTCGGTTTTTTTCGATTACGGTTTTTTTTCGGTTTCGGTTTTTTCGGTTTCGGATTGGCCGGTTCGGCTCGGTTTTTCGGTTTTTTTGCACACCCCTAACTGGCATAATTGTAAGAAATTATATTTAGAAGTTCATAAGCAACATGAACCACGTAAACATCCACTTTACAAAAGAACGGGATATTTGTACTTAACTCAGTAGACAACAAAGACGTATCATATTGTATGTATCGTAACAATGTTTAGGGTGTCCGCACATCAAATCTTGTGTATACGCATACGCACTTGAATCGTTATCTCTAATTCTATGAATTTTTATTAGCCTGAGCCGTTTTGACCTCAACCAATAAAACACAAGTAAAAGAAAAGCTACAACTTCACTATCAGAAACCATACTAGACCTGTTACAAACAATTAGGTAACATGTTAAAGTAAAAAAAATCCATGCACCAAAAAAACTAGTAAACATCATCCAAAGTAATAAAAGTCATATAACAAAAAACTAGTAAATAACAAAATTCATATTCAATATCCAGTAACATATCATCCAAAGTAACAAAAGTCATATAACAAAAAACTAGTAAACATCATCCAAAGTACATCTAAAAAATTCATCAAACTTAACATCCAAAAGTCATGCAAATAACAAAAAGTCATGCAACAAAAAACTAGTAAACATCATCAAAGGTAACCATACTTCCTACCCGCATCCATTACCCACGACTCACAACTACTATGCGGAAGTCGTAACCAAACTTTCATAACATCGACACTTTCACCAAATAGCAAAAGAGCGGTCTTGTGTCTTTCATCTTCTTCTTCCCGTTCCATTTTTTTTCAATTTCTCCCTACATGCATCAACATCCTTATCCATTTCACTTTTTTCAATTCTATCATTTTTTTCCACTATCATTTCTTGATCTTGATAAAAGTTATGATAAATTACTTTAAATATTAATGTTTTAGGATGTTGGTTTGGATCGAGAGTGAGGAAAAAACATTTCTTGATGCATGTACCCATGAAATAACCACTAATGGTTGTGAGGGTTCTGGGCTTAAGGCAATTTCATTGAAGACAATACGCGGAAAATTGATAAATGAACACGGTAAAGAGGTTGATCAGAATCAAATGAGAAACCAGTTTGACTACTACAAATCAAATAATGTTGTTTTGGTGAAACTTAAAAACAAAACTGGCAATATATATGATCCTATAAAAAAATAAATTTAATTTGACCGATGAACAATGGAAGGAAGAAGGGAAGGTAATACTTTTTTTAACAAACACTAATATTTATAAAAATTGTAAACAGTTGAACAAGTTCGTGTTGTCATTAAAAACTAAACCCCTGTTGTTCCCTGATATTTGCACACAACTATTTGAAAGCTCTACCTCAATCGGCATTCAAAGTTGGGGGCCATTTTACACTCCCTCGTCGATTAGAAGAGTTTAGTGCCCATGAATTTGATGATGATGTTCCGATGGAAACCTCGACACAATACGTAGGTGCAAGTGAAAAATCTTCGGGGCGTTCAAAAAATAAGGAAGTTGGTGGAAACAAAAGATTTGGTGGAAAAAAAAGAGAGATGCGAGGGCATTAGAATTTGAGGAGGAGATTGTCAAGCTTGCAAGGTCGTTAGTGGAAAAAATGATAGAATTGAAAAAAGTGAAATGGATATGGACTTTGATGCACGTATGGAGAAATTGAATTAAATGGAATGGGAAGAAGAAGATGAAAGACACAAGACTACTCTTTTGTTATTTGGTGAAAGTGTCGATGTAATGAAAGTTTGGTTACGACTTTCGAATACTAGTTGTAAGTCGTGGGTGATGGGTGCGGGTGGGAGGTATGGTTACCTTTGATGATGTTTATTAGTTTTTTGTTGCATGAATTTTGGATGCTATGTTTGATGACTTTTTTAGATGTACTTTGGATGATGTTTACTAGTTTTTTTGTTATATGACTTTTGTTACTTTGGATGATGCTTACTAGTTTTTTTGGTGCATGATTTTTTTTACTTTAACATGTTACCTAATTATTTATAACAGGTCTAGTATGATTTTTGATGGTGAAGGTGTAGTTTTTCTTTTACTTGTGTTTTATTGGTTGAGGTCAAACCGGCCCAGGCTAATCAGAATTCATAGAATCAAAGATAACGATTCAAGCGGGTATGCGTATACGCAAGATTTGATGTACGGAGACCCTACACAATGTTACGATATGATGTGTCTTACACAAGAGGCATTTGCATTATTATGCAACCATTTCAAAATGTAATAGGAATTTGTGATTTTGATATGATATTCACCTTTGTTTGGGCTGGATGGGAGGGTATAACACATGATTCGAGAGTTTTGAAAGAAGTTGCATTCAATTCGACTTCTGGATTTCCATTTCCTCCACCAGGTTTGTAATTTTTATATAACTTTTTATTATCTATCTTCTTTATATAATATGTGTCACACTCATTTGTAGATAAATATTACCTTTATGATGCCGCATATACAAAAACTCGTGGGTTTATAGCTCCATACCGCAATACTAGGTATTGGTTTGCCGATTTTTCGAAGAGGCGGACCTTTAACTAGAGGAAAAAGTTTCAATTATGCTCATGGACAACTTAGAAATGTTATTGAGCGTGCTTATGGTGTATTGAAGGCGTGATTCACAATCTTAAATCAAATGGATCCTTATCCTTTTATACTGCAAAGAGACATAGTCATTGCTTGTGTCGCGGTCCATAATTTTATAAGGAAATACAATATAGAAGATGACTTGTTTACAATATTTGAGGAGAACACTATGGTTATTCCTGACGTCCAATTTAGAGGTGAAAACCCAAATTTTTGAAGGCTCTACCTCAATCGACTTTCAAAGTTAGGGGCCATCTTCTACACTCTCTCGTCCTGTAGAAGAGTTTAGTGCCCACGATTTTAATGATGATGTTCCAATGGAAACCTTAACACAACATATAAGCGCAATTGAAGAATCTTCGGGGAGTTCAAAAAATAAGGAAGTTGGTGGAAACAAAAGAGTTGGAGGAAAAAAAAGAGATGCAAGGGCATTAGAAGTTGAGGAGGAGATTGTCAAGTTTGCAAGGTCGTTAGTAGAAAAAAATGATAGAATTGAAAAAAGTGAAATAGATAAGGATGTTGATGCATGTATGGAGAAACTGAACAAAATGGAATGGGAAGAAGAAGATGAAAGACACAAGACCGCTCTTTTGCTATTTGGTGAAAGTGTCGATGTTATGAAAGTTTAGTTACGCCTTTTAGATACTAGTTGTAAGTCGTGGGTGATGGGTACGGGTAGGAAGTACGGTTACCTTTGATGATGTTTACTGGTTTTTTGTTGCATGACTTTTGGATGCTATGTTTGATGTACTTTGGATGATGTTTACTAGTTTTTTTGTTATATGACTTTTGTTACTTTGGATCATATGTTATTTACATATTGAATATGACTTTTGTTATTTACTAGTTTTTTGTTATATGACTTCTGTTACTTTGGATGATGTTTACTAGTTTTTTTTGTGCATGATTTTTTTTTACTTTAACATGTTAACTAATTTTTTGTAACAGGTAAGTATGGTTTCTGACCGTGAGGTTGTAGCGTTTTCTTTTACTTGTGTTTTATTGGTTGAGGTCAAACCGGAACTGGCTAATCAAAATTCATAGAATTAGAGATAACGATTTAAGCAGGTATGCATATACGCAAGATATGATGCGTCTTACACAAGAGGCAATTGCATTATTATGCAACCATTTTACCAAAAAAATTGGTTTTAATCTAGTAGGAAAATAAGCATTGAAGAGAAGATGTTATGCTCTTACATGTTATAGGACATAATGAACGTTTTCATGCGGTTAAAAAAAGATTTCATAACTCCTTACAAACGATTCATCAATGTTTTCAGTAGGTCCTAACTGCAATGATGTGTTTTTGCAAAAGAGATTAGTGTACCAACAACTCCTAGTCCAACAAGACATAACTTGGAAAGACAGACTGTTAAAAGAGATTTTTCCGGAACAATAGGTGCATTTGATGGAACTATTGTACATGCAGTTGTACCCGTTGATCAACAAACTTGTTATAGGGGAAGAGGAAAAGGAGAATGTTTTCATAATGTAATAGGAATTTGTGATTTTGATATGATATTCACCTTTGTTTGGGCTGGATAGAAGGGTATAACACATGATTCAAGAGTTTTGAATGAAGTTGCACTCAATTCAACTTCTGGATTTCCATTTCCTCCACCAAGTTTGTAATCTTTATATAACTTTTATTATCTATCTTCTTTATATAATATGTGTCACACTCATTTGTAGATAAATATTACCTTTATGATGCCACATATACAAACACTCGTGGGTTTATGGCTCCATACCGCAATACTAGGTATTGGTTAGCCGATTTTTCGAAGAGTCAGACTTTTAACTAGAGAAGTGTCACACCCCAAAACCGGTAACGGTGGAATACGTTCCGGGGTGGAGGACGCCATGTACAGTATCATAACAATTGCATAATAGTAAAAACAAGCGACAACAACCATTGCATATCTATAGTAAATTTAATTACAAACGTGTTCTGTAAAGTTTCATAGACACCAAAAGTATAACAAAATAGAAGATGGGTCTTGTATGTGCTCCATCTTCTCCAAAAGTTGCACCTGTACCTGTCTATCTTTGACCTGAGGATACAAGTTATTTTGAAAACGAGTATCAGCATAAAGCTGGTGAGTTCATAAGAATTTAGTGTCTTTGTTATATAAAAGTGGTTCCAAACTTATAGAATAAAAACTGAAATTTATGTTTATAAGTTGTAGAAGTCCCTAGAAAATCCTATATTTTCTAGAAAACTACTTTGTATGTTAAATCCTTTGAGTTGTGTGTAAGTATTTTCATTGAAAACCTTCAGTTGTAAAAGTGTAGTAATAAATATTGTGTGAGTAACATAGGTGAAGAGAAGTTATGCCTGTTAACAGTAGTAGTGGTGCGAACTTCCATTAGTAATAGATATTTACTTACTTCGGGATGTTAGCTTAGACTTAAGTCTTAGGTATTATGTTGGATAAAGGGGTAACCCCTCAGGTGACCAGACTGAAGTAGTAATAGAGAACCCGATGACCTTCCCGGTCATGCGTAGTGTAGTGATGTAGTGCCACCCCTGAGCCTAGTCGGTTCAGACTGTAGCTAGCAGTCGGGATGTGATAGTGTCTGCCCCGTATAGATCTATACATATAGTGTTGCCTTCCAACCGGAAAGCCCTAGTCACATGGTGTAAGCGCAGTAGAGTTTCTTATAGAGGGTTAGTGAGTTATACTCTGGATTCGTGTATTCTCCGGTATTATAGTACAATAGTCTTTTGTATAGTTTCTTAGAGTGTTTTTCTTATACGTGTATTAACTTTTCGTAATAGCCGTTATAGTGAACATAACAGTAGTAGAGGTAACGAGTAGTAGTCTTAGTTATACCTATTATAGCTAACTAGAGTGTATGATTTCCGGCCTTTGAATAACAAAGGTATTGTATGGGATGAAGACTTTCATATCTAACACTAATATATATGATATATAACTAAGAAATCAACGACAATCGGACGGATAACAGATACCCTAGGACCACATCAAACAAGAACAGGACATAAGGCGAGCTATCGGTCCTAAGTCCTTCAAGTCTTACTTATATAAATATATTATTGTAGATATATTTTAAAAAGAAAAGTAATTTAAACACAATTTTAAAAGCAGTTTAATAACAATTTAATCTTAAAATGCATTTGATAATCAACTAAAACAGTTTTATTGGAAAGCAGCTAAAAGTGTAGAAAATCTCTTTTTGATGATAATTTGTGAATCACATATGATTTAATAATAAAACTTGTAGAATTTATACTTGTATCCCTCCCCCCCCCCCCTAAAACATGTAAAAACATTTTAAAAAGGTTCATTAAGGGGTATGAACTCACATGAAATGAGTAGCTCGGGTGGATGTGTCGGATGAGCGTTTGGTGCCAAGTAAAGACTTGTACACCCTTTATGACCCTAGTAACACATGAAGACATATGTTTACAAGTAATTAGTGATTTTAACTCTAATTAAACACATATAGGCATCCTAATGTGATTAAAGGTCTTATGGTTGGGTGCTAGAAGGCTAATGGATTGCAAGGAAAGAGTATAAGACCTCACCATGGAGTTTACTCTCCTAAAACTCACCTTAAGTGAGTTTACGGTTGCGAGACCACATCCCCCATGAGTTTACAGCCGTAAACTCATGGGAGGAGTGTTTTTGAGTGTTGTCAAGTCTCATGTGGTTCTAGAAGTGGTTCTAAGGTAATATACAAGGCTATAGGGGTGTTTAAGGTTCCAAGAGTGTACTCCCTTGGAGTTTACGGTCTAAAGACCACTCCTTGGGAGTTTACGGCCGTAAACCCCATGGTTTACGGTAGTAAACTCTTGTACACCTCCAATCTTTGATTCCAAGGCTTTTAGCTCAATCCTAACATGTTCTAGTGAGGGTATAAGGCTCTTTAAGGGAGTTAAACTCTTATTTGGCATGTTTTAGGGGAGTTTACGGTCTAAGCATGTGCTTGGGCCGTAAACTCTAGTTTACCCCTCAAATGTTGATGTTTAGGTGTTCCAAGTCCGAAATAGCAAGTCCTTATGCCATATCTTAAGCCTAAATGTGATTTGGAAGTGTTTTGGGCTTGGTTTGCAAGACTAGAGGGTGTTTACGGTCTAAGCATGTGCTTGGACCGTAAACCCTCTTTCAAGCCCTAAAAATGGATTATTCAAGGTCCAAACACTTCTAGGTTAAGTCCAAAGCTAATTTCTAGGCTTAAAGGGAAGAAATTTGGCACTTTTGGCAACATTTTAGGTGTTTACGGCCTAAGAAGGTTCTTAGGTCGTAAACTCCTCCTTTACAACCTTCTAACATGATTCTCTTGCTAATACACAAATCAAAGGTGCCTAGAACAAGTTAGGGTAAGAGAACTTACGTTTTGGAGGCGAAAACTTGCGGTTTTTGGATGAAATCGGGCTTGAGGAGAGAGAGTAGAGAGAGAAGGTGGGTCTAGTGTGGTAAAAGGTTTCTATGGAGTGTTCACTCTCCTTTATATAAGGCTTGGGTGTTGTACCCGGTATACGACTACCCGATACTTATGTTTAACGAGGTTTAAGCTTTTTACCCGGTTAAATAGTCGTAAATAAAATAAATTTTTTCCAATTAAATGGAAATGTAATTTACTTGTTTTTATTTATTTTATCATGACGATAATGACATAAAACACAAATAAATAAAACATTTATTTATTTGTCGACCCTAATTTAACGGAACTTTTTATAAAATAGAATTTTCCATTAACGGAAATGGGTTATAATGACGGAAATAATTTTGGGTTGTCACAAGAAGAAAGGTTCAATTATGCTAATGGACAACTTAGAAATGTTATTGATCGTGCTTATGATGTATCGAAGGCGAGATTTCCAATCTTAAAACAAATGGCTCCTTATCCTTTTATAGTGCAAAGAGACATAGGCATTGCTTGTGTCACGGTCCATAATTTTATAAGGAAATACAATATAGAAGATGAATTGGTTACAAATTTTGAGGAGAACACTATGGTTACTCCTGACGTCTAAGGTGGGGGAATTGATAGAGAAAACATACAAGGAATAGAATGGGGTCCATAAGTCATTCAATATATGTGTGTTTTGCGTGATCAGATTGCAAATCAACTACTTTCACCTATTTTACATTAAATTATTGTGTTATTTTAAATTTTATTATGTTTTTATTTGGATATTAAATGATTATGTTTAATTTACATTTTGTATGACAATCTGTATGTTTTTATAATTATTCAGCAACTTCATCCATCATAATATACAACAGCAGGGTAAATGGTCATCTTTCA